>NC_092094.1:10975818-11015818 GCF_045679555.1 Salvelinus alpinus
ACTGGTACTGAACCCAGGTCTGCTAGCTAGCCACCTGTCAACCTCTCTGCCTGTCTGTCTGTCTGTCTGTCTGTCTGTCTCTGCTATTTCTGTTCCACTTACCTTCAGCTCCATCTCAATCACCGTGGCAGCGGTGGTGGTGGAGAGACAGACCCGAGGTCAGCTGGGTGTTGTGTGGTGTCTGTCTAAAGCTGCCGGTCTGGCTGTCGTTCAGTTTAAAGCTCAATCAAACACAGCTCAAATACTGGTACTGAACCCAGGTCTGCTAGCTAGCCACCTGTCAACCTCTCTGCCTGTCTGTCTGCCTGTCTGTATGAGGGGGCGGTAGGTCTGCCTGACAGAATGACAAAGAAAAAAGGTTAATTGTGACATTTTGAATTTGTATTTCAAGCTCTGATATTCCGTGGTTCAGTGGATTCAGAGGTTGTTATATGATGATTAATGAAGGTTAGATGAGTCCATGACACTCATAATCATGACTTATAAATGGTGGATCCATAAGCTCCTAACTACCACACATAGTACTACGTGAAGGTATCTCATACAGCCAAGACAGACAAAGTAAAACAATCTCATGGATTGAATACATATTCTTTCCTACAATAGGAGGTACTGTAGATGATATGTTTTGTAAAGGAGGCTGAATGTTTCATGTTTACTTTCCTATTACCATTTATCTGATGGAAATGTGGTACAAAACAATGTGTAGCTACACTACATGACCAAAAGTATGTGGACACCTGTGATTCTTCACACCAGTGAATGCATTTGCAGCGCTCCGGAGTCCAATGGCGGTGAGCTTTACACCAGTCCAGGTGACGCTTGGCATTGCGTATAGTGATCTTAGGCTTATGTGTGGCTGGAAACCCATCTCATGAAGCTTCCGACGAACAGTTTGTCACGACCTATCACAAGGATGACGCTGGAGAGACGAAGCAGGTACGGGGAGTAACATTTAATAAATAACGGACATGGAACGAGACATAAACAGCTTAGCAAACAGAAAAACAATCAATGCAGAAGCAGGGAACAGAGCTGGGGAACTGACACATATAGGGGAGGAAATGAACAGGTGATAAGAGAGTCCAGGTGAGTCCAATAACGCTGATGCGCGTGACAAGGAAAGGCAGGTGTACGTGATGGATGGCAGGAGTGAGTGATGCAAGGCATTCTGGCGCCCTCAAGCGCCAGGGGGAGGGGAAGAGCGGGAGCAGACGTGACACAGTTATTGTGCTGACGTTACTTCCAGAGGCAGTTTGGAACTCGGTAGTGATTGTTGCAATCTGAGGACAGACGATTTTTACGCGCTCTGCGCTTCAGTACTCGGTGGTCTCGTTCTGTGAGCTTCTGTGGCCTACCACTTCGCGGGTGAGCTGTTTTTGCTCCTAGACGTTTCCACTTCACAATAACAGCACTTACAGATGAACTGACTTGTTGGAAAGATGGCATGCTATGACGGTGTCACTGAGCTCCTCACTAAGGACGTTCTACTGCCTATGTTTGTCTATGGAGATTGCATGGCTGTGTGCTCAATTTTATACACCTGTCAGCAACGGGTGTGGCTGAAATAAGCGAATCCACTAACTTGAAGGGGTGTCCACATACCTTTGTATACATAGTGTATGTTGCCAGGGGAAATGAACGGCGGTGTATTACCACGGGGTCTCTGCAGCTCTCTGATATCAATATGCTTTGCTGGAACTAAATTGGATTGGCTTCTTCAATCATTTTGGATATGGATTCCAGTGAGTGTCTTAGTGTTTACCGTGACATAGTTATTTGGAGAGAAGCCCTTGAGTCTCAGAAAAGCCTTCGGTTATGTAGCTAGCCCCACACATATACACACTCACACATATACACACATATACACACACACTCACACCATACACACACACACAGTCACACATATACACACATATACACACATATACACACATATACACACACTCTCTCTCTCTCTCTCTCTCTCTCTCTCTCTCTCTCTCTCTCTCTCTCTCTCTCTCTCTCTCTCTCTCTCTCTCTCTCTCTCTCTCTCTCTCTCTCTCACACTCTCACACACTCTCACACACTCTCACACACACACGCGCACACGCGCGCGCGCAGTGAGCTTTACACCTCTCCAGGAGATGCTTGGCATTGCGCATGGTGATCTTAGGCTTATGTGCAGCTGGAAACCCACACAAACTCACACCATACATACACACTCACACACTCAAACACTCACACCATACATACACACTCAGATACTCACACACACACACACACACACACACACACACACACACACACACACACACACACACACACACACACACACACACACACACACACACACACACACACACACACACACACACACACACACACACACACACACACACACACACACTCACACCATACACACATACACACACTCACACACATCTTGTACATACATACAATCAGTGCATTCAGAAAGTATTCAGACCCCTTGAGTTTTTCCACATTTTGTTACGTTACAGCCTTATTCTAAAATGAATTAAATAAAACAATTTCCTTATCAATCTACACACAATACATAATGACAAAGCAAAAACTTTTTTTTAGAACATTTTGAAAATGTAAATAACAGAAATACCATATTTACATAAGTATGTGCATCCTGTTTCCACTGATCATCCTTCAGATGTTTCTACAACTTGATTGGAGTCCACCTGTGGTAAATTCAATTGATTGGACATTTGGAAAGGCACACATCTGTCTATTTAAGGTCCCACAGTTGACAGTGCATGTCAGAGCAAAAAACAAGCCATGAGGTCGAAGGAATTATCCATATAGCTCTGATACAGGATTGTGTTGAGGCACATATTTGGGGAAGGGTACCAAAAAATGGCTGCAGCATTGAAGGTCCCCAAGAACACAGTGAGTGGCCTCCATCATTCTTAAATAGAAGAAGTTTGGAACCACCAAGACTCTTCCTAGAGCTTGGTTAAGGAGGTGACCATGAACCCGATGGTCACACTGACAGAGCTCCAGAGTTCGTCTGTGGAGATGGGAGAACCTTCCAGAAGGACAACCATCTCTGCAGCACGCCACCAATCAGGGCTTTATGGTAGAGTGGCCAGATGGAAGCCACTGCTCAGTAAAAGGCACATGACAGCCCACTTGGAGTTTGCCCAAAAGCACCTAAAGACTCTCAGACCATGAGAAACAAGATTCTCTGGTCTGATGAAACCAAGATTGAACTCTTTGATCTGAATGCCAAGCGTCACATCTGGAGGAAACCTGGCACCATCCCAACGTTGAAGCATGGTGGTGGCAGCATCATGCTGTGGGGATGTTTTTCAGCGGCAGGGACTGGGAGTTAGGATAGAGGGAAAGATGAACGGAGCAAAGTACAGAGATCCTTTCGAAAACCTGCTCCAGAGCCTCAGGACCTCAGAGTGGGACAACGACCCTAAGCACACAGCCAAGACAATGCAGGAGTGGTTTCGGGTCTCTGAATGTTTATGAGTGACCCAAAGACCGGACTTGAACCTGATCCAACATCTCTGGAGAGACCTGAAAATAGCTGTGCAGCGACAGTCCCCATCCAACCTGACAGAGCTTGAGAGGATCTGCAGAGAAGAATGGGAAACTCCCCAAATACAGGCGTGCCAAGCTTGTAGCGTCAAACCCAAGAAGACTCGAGGCTGTAATCACTTCCAAAGGTGCTTCAACAAAGTACAGAGCAAAGGGTCTGAATACTTATGTAAATGTGATATTTAATTTAGTAATATTTTTAATATTTTCTACGTTTCTGAAAAATAGTTTTTGCATTTTTTGGGGGGTATTGTGTGTAGATTGATAAGGAAAAAACATTTGTTTTTATCCATTTTAGAATAAGGCTGTAATGTAACCAAATGTGGAAAAAGTCAAGAGGTCTGAATACCTTCCGAATGCACTGTATATACATACATAAACATACATTTTTATTTATTTATTTTTATTTAACCTTTATTTAACCAGGTAGGCAAATTGAGAACACGTTCTCATTTACAATTGCGACCTGGCCAAGATAAAGCAAAGCAGTTCGACACATACAACAACACATAGTTACACATGGAGTAAAACAAACATATAGTCAATGATACAGTGAAAAAAAATAAGTCTATATACAATGTGAGCAAGTGAGGTGAGATAAGGGAGGTGAAGGCAAACAAATATATGTATAAATAAATAAAAAATATAAAAAGGCCATGGTGGCGAAGTAAATACAACACAGCAAGTAAAATAAAACTAAAAACACTGGAATGGTTGGTTTGCAGTGGAAGAAAGTGCAAAGTAGAGACAGAAATAATGGGGTGCAAAGGAGCAAAATAAATAAATAAATACAGTAGGTAAAGAGGTAGTTGTTTGGGCTAAATTATAGATGGGCTATGTACAGGTGCAGTAATCTATGAGCTGCTCTGACAGCTGGTGCTTAAAGCTAGTGAGGGAGATAAGTGTTTCCAGTTTCAGAGATTTTTGTAGTTCGTTCCAGTCATTGGCAGCAGAGAACTGGAAGGAGAGGCGGCCAAAGGAAGAATTGGTTTTGGGGGTGACCAGAGAGATAAACCTGCTGGAGCGCGTGCTACAGGTAGGTGTTGCTATGGTGACCAGCGAGCTGAGATAAGGGGGGACTTTACCTAGCAGGGTCTAGCAGGGTCTACATACATACATACATACATACATACATACATACATACATACATACATACATACATACATACATACATACATACCTCAGATATGTGCTGTTTTCACTCCTTCCTTGCACAGTTGGACTGTTTCAAGTCCATTTCACAGTAGGAACATCAATGGTTTATGAAAGATTAGGCTGTGCTACACTGTGTAAAAATATACGCTTTGTATTCTAGACAAAAGCAACATCCTGTTCCCGGCATGGTAGGAGTCAGTTCATCGTTAGGGTTCTAAATCAATATCAAATACAATGTTATTTGTCACGTGCTTCGTAAGCAACAGGTGTAGACTAACAGGGAAATGCTTAAGATGAACTCAGCCTTTAGATCAGGGAGGGACAACTCCAGTCCTCAGGGGTCTGATTAGTGTCACACTTTTGTCCCAGCCCCAGCTAACACACCTGACTCCAACAATCTACTAATCATGATTTTCAGTTTAGAATACAATTAGTTTAAACAGCTGTGTTTGCTAGGGATGGAGGAAAAGTGTGACACCACTCTGGCCCCTGAGGACTGGAGTTGCCCTTCCCTGCTTTAGATGCTTTTGGGAAACCGGTCCCTGGTCTGTAAACTATGGTGTGACTGGGATGGGGTCCAAGGCAGACAACATGAAAGAGGATTACTGGTTTATAGATATATGAGACATAGAGAGTGCCTCCCCCTCAGATATACAAGACATAGAGAGGGGAATTACAGAACTGTGTCACAAATATGCAAACCGCTGCAAAACTATTTCACTGTGAAACATCATCAGGAGGGTAGTAAATTTGTTATTTGGTTGGTAATAGTCTCGTTTGCCAGACTCACAGCGGCTCTGGGAAGAGACTAGATTGGTAAAGCGGTGTTCTGTTTGATGGAAAGGGGAAGAGGTCATATAGCTAGTGGCATATGAATACTGATATCTAAGACTATATTTATCTCCCCTGTTTTTCAGGTTGAAGGAGAACAGTGATTAAGAGGAGGATAGATTCTTGAAGAGGAGAGTGGAGTGGACAGAGACTTCTCTGGTAAGTTATGCAGTAACATGCAGTACTGTAGCTCCACACTGTCAACATACAGTACTGTAGCTCCATACTGTCAACATACAGTACTGTAGCTCCATACTGTCAACATGCAGTACTGTAGCTCCATACTGTCAACATACAGTACTGTAGCTCCATACTGTCAACATACAGTACTGTAGCTCCACACTGTCAACATGCAGTACTGTAGCTCCATACTGTCAACATACAGTACTGTTTCTCCATACTGTCAACATGCAGTACTGTAGCTCCACACTGTCAACATGCAGTACTGTAGCTCCACAGTGTCAACATGCAGTACTGTAGCTCCACACTGTCAACATACAGTACTGTAGCTCCATACTGTCAACATGCAGTACTGTAGCTCCATACTGTCAACATACAGTACTGTAGCTCCACACTGTCAACATACAGTACTGTAGCTCCACACTGTCAACATACAGTACTGTAGCTCCATACTGTCAACATACAGTACTGTAGCTCCATACTGTCAACATACAGTACTGTAGCTCCCTACTGTCAACATACAGTACTGTAGCTCCATACTGTCAACATACAGTACTGTAGCTCCACACTGTCAACATACAGTACTGTAGCTCCATACTGTCAACATACAGTACTGTAGCTCTATCCTGTCAACATACAGTACTGTAGCTCCATACTGTCAACATACAGTACTGTAGCTCCATACTGTTAACATGCAGTACTGTAGCTCCATACTGTCAACATACAGTACTGTAGCTCCATACTGTCAACATGCAGTACTGTAGCTCCATACTGTCAACATGCAGTACTGTAGCTCCATACTGTCAACATACAGTACTGTAGCTCCACACTGTCAACATGCAGTACTGTAGCTCCCTACTGTCAACATGCAGTACTGTAGCTCCATACTGTCAACATGCAGTACTGTAGCTCCATACTGTCAACATACAGTACTGTAGCTCCATACTGTCAACATGCAGTACTGTAGCTCCATACTGTTAACATGCAGTACTGTAGCTCCACACTGTCAACATACAGTACTGTAGCTCCACACTGTCAACATACAGTACTGTAGCTCCATACTGTCAACATGCAGTACTGTAGCTCCATACTGGTACTGTACGTCCCTGCTTCTTTGTGCTGGATATTTTTTCAGTCCACATTTCATACCCAACATCCTCTCTTTCCAAAACAGTTTAATTTCCCTCAAATACTTGGAATGTTATTGGCTTGCTCTCAAACTCAAACATTAATATATTTTCTCACTTCTAATGTGAATGGAAACCACTGTCTGTTAGGCTTGTCTGGGAGGTTTCTGCTCTCTCACATGAGTTCTCCATCTATGATATTGCCAACATGCTAAATGGAAGGCATTCATATTTTATCATAACGTGGCACTGTACAATAAAGTGGTCTAGCCTAGAGGGGAACTTTTTATTGTTCCCGGTTTGGCCCAGGGATGTTTTTAGAACGTTCTTGGGACGTTGTGTCATGGTCCCCTGAACGTTCTTGGGACGTTGTGTCATGGTCCCCTGAACGTTCTTGGGATGTTGAGTCATGGTCCCCTGAATGTCCCCTGAACGTTCTTGGGACGTTGTGTCATGGTACCCTGAATATCCCCTGAACGTTCTTGGGACATTCTGTCATGGTCCCCTGGAGGTTTTAAATCACTATGAATCACTATGATAATTATAATTGTGTGTATTTTTTACAGAGCTGAGTGTAGGCTTGGCAACAGTAACAAGGGGTGCTGTGTAATTTCTTTGAGACTATCAGATGGCTTCCCTGGGACAAACCGGGAACTAGACAAAAACCTCCAGGGTACCATGACACAACGTCCCAAGAACGTCCTGAGAGAGAGAGAGAGAGAGAGAGAGAGAGAGAGGTGACAGACAGAGAGAGAGGGGGGGAGAGGGGGGAGAGGTGGGGGAGAGAGAGAGAGAGGTGACAGAGAGAGAGAGAGGGGGGGGAGAGGTGGGGAGAGAGAGAGAGAGAGAGAGAGAGAGGGGGGAGAGGTGGGGGGGAGAGAGATAGAGAGAGAGGTGACAGAGAGAGATAGAGGGGGGGAGAGGTGGGGGGGGGAGAGATAGAGAGAGAGGGGAAGATGTAAAGGAACATTTCAGTCTCTGACCTCATCTAGCCCCTCAGCTAAATGTCTGAAGACACATTCACTGTCTTTCTGTCTCATCCTCTCTCTTTGTTCATCTTTCACACTCTTTCTTTCTCCACATTCTCTCTCCCTGTCCCCTCTCTCTCTCTTTACCGTTTTCTCTCTCTTTCTCTATCGCTCTCTCTTTTATCTCTCTCTCTGCCGGGGTGGTGATTCAAATGTGTTGACTCAGCCTCTCTGGCCTGGAACACACAGTGGTATTGACCAACACATTCACAACAAGTAACAGAGAGAGAGAGAGAGAGGGGAAGGCTGAGGGCCAGAGTGGGGACAGGAGCCAGAGAGAGAGATAGAGTGGGTGAGAGAGAGACTGACCCAAACTTAAGGAAAGCTTTGACTATGTACAGACTCAGTGAGCATAGCTTTGCAATTGAGAGAGGCCGCCGTAGGCAGACCTGGCTTGCAAGAGAAGACAGGCTATGTGCACACTGCCCACAAAATGAGGTGGAAACTGAGCTGCACTTCCTAACCTCATGCCAAATGTATGACCATATTAGAGGCACATATTTCCCTCAGATTACACAGATCCACAAAGAACTAGAAAACAAACCCAATTTTAATAAACTCCCATATCTACTGGGTGAAATACCACAGTGTGCCACCACAGCAGCAACATTTGTGACCTGTTGCCACAAGAAAGGTCAACCAGTGAAGAACAAACACCATGGTAAATACAACCCATATTTATGTTGATTTATTTTCTATTTTATACTTTAACCATTTGCACATCGTTACAACACTTTATATATACATAATATGACATTTGTAATGTCTTTATTCATGTGGAACTTCTGTGAGTGGAATGTTTACTGTTCATATATATTGTTTATTTCACTTGTGTATATTATCTACTTCACTTGCTTTGGCAATGTTAACGTATGTTTCCCATGCCAATAAAGCCTCTTGAATTGAAATTAAATGGAATTGAGATAGAGAGGGGGTGTGTGTGTGTGGGGGGGAGCCAGAGTGAGCAAGAGAGACAGACAGAAAGAGAAAGAGGTCAACAAACAGAGAGAGAGGGGACCACAGAGTGAGGACTGTAGACTGAATCAGCAGTTTGAAACACAGTGAGGCGTGAACCAACGGGTCTTTGTGAGCGGCAGCATTCATTACCGAGGGATGAATAGAAGCGATGCAGAGGTTTCTATTCACTTCACCCATGGCTCTCTTTTACGGGGTTCCCTCGCCTCACGTGCTTTGGTGTTATTGTTGTGTGCGTTTGTGTGTTTTGATGCTAGGTGGCAGGGACAGGGGGGTGAGAGGAGGAGACCCACCCAGAATGTCAACTTGTTGCTGTAGTTTGATAAACACACATGAATATAGGATTATTATATCCGTATGAGAAATCAAATCAAGGTACTTGTGGTGTTGAGTAAGAACCACTTCACTACACTATGGTAGCCTCCTACAATACACTTCAGTAGGTTAAAAATAACCAAATATAAGATTTCCTTGTGAAAAAGGCAATGTCCCTGCCTCCAAGCTACTAGATGCAATCTGCCGCTGTGTGCTAGTGCCTAGTGCAGGGGATTATTTCATCTCTGAGAGCAGCAGGTTGCTCTCCCCTGGTGAAAGCAATGAGATTACTCAGCAGCAGGGCTGAGATCAGCTGTAGCACAGGTGGGGTCACACACACACACACACACACACACACACACACACACACACACACACACACACACACACACACACACACACACACACACACACACACACACACACACACACACACACACACACACACACACACACACCTCTCAGCTGGTCCCAGATCAGCTGATATACAGACAGATGGGATAAAGACAACAGTGACTTCAGACAGATACTGTACACAGACTGAAGCACTGTTTTAATAGCTCTCTGACATCTCTCCTGACTTCTCTTCTTGTTGAAGCCTCTGGCTGCGCCCTGAAGAGACATGGATAGAGAGAGTGTGGGGTAGAAAGAGAGAGGGGGGAGGAGAGAGAGAGAGAGAGAGAGAGAGAGAGAGAGAGAGAGAGAGAGAGAGAGACCTAACCACTGTGACTGACCCAAACTTAAGGAAAGCTTTGACTATGTACAGACTCAGTGAGCATAGCCTTGCTATTGAGAAAGGCCGCCGTTGGCAGACATGGCTCTCAAGAGAAGACAGGCTATGTGCACACTGCCCACACAATGCGGTGGAAACTGAGCTGCACTTCCTAACCTCCTGCCAAATGTATGACCATATCAGAGACACATATTTCCCTCAGATTACACAGATCCACAAAGAACTAGAAAAGAAACCCAATTTTAATAAACTCCCATATCTATTGGGTGAAATACCACAGTGTGCAATCACAACAGCATGATTTGTGACCTGTTGCCACAAGAAAAGGGCAACCAGTGAAGAACAAACACCATGGTAAATACAACCCATATTTATGTTTATTTATTTTCCCTTTTGTACTTTAACCTTTTGCACATTTTTACAACACTGTATATAGACATACTATGACATTTGTAATGTCTTTATTCTTTTTGAACTTCTATGAGTGCAAGGGGGAGAGAGGGAGGGAGAGAGAGAGAGAGAGAGAGAGAGAGACATATATAGAGAGAGAGACATATAGAGATGGCCTGACAACCTGGTGAACAGATGAACACATGGAGAGGCAGAGGAGATGCCAGTCATTCTATAGCTGTCTCTCCATCTCATCACTCTGTTTCTTCGCTCTCTCCTCCCTCTCCTTCTCTTTCCCCTTCTCCATATCCCCCTCAATATTGCTCCTTTTCTCAATGTATTTATTTATCCATCAGTCCACCTTAAGCACAAGGATAAAGTTGCTTTTCTTTTCCAAGCTGTTCAATAGAAACAAAATCCTTTTGGATGGATGGCAAAAGGACAGACGATTTCAAGCCATGTCTAGTAATTCAGAATATCACCGCAGCTGGACAGAAGGGATTTTCCTCACATGTTCGGCTGGCCTGGTGTGTGATGCCGGCATCTATCTATCTGGAAGAGGTCCATGCGCAGGGGTGGCTGAGAAATCCAATGATTTATGTGGGCGTTAAGTCTGGTTCATGGTCCCAATACCAAGTCTATCTGCTCATCAATATAAAACACATGCTTCACAGTGTTGCGTGTTGCAGAATACAAATGCACCTGCTGCAATCCCTGCAAATGACAAGACTGTGGGTGTTTCTCAATATGCATAATGAATCCTCATTAAGGCCAAGAGAAGACTGTGGGTGTTTCTCAATATGCATAATGAATCCTCATTAAGGCCAAGAGAAGACTGTGGGTGTTTCTCAATATGCATAATGAATCCTCATTAAGGCCAAGAGAAGACTGTGGGTGTTTCTCAATATGCATAATGAATCCTCATTAAGGCCAAGAGAAGACTGTGGGTGTTTCTCAATATGCATAATGAATCCTCATTAAGGCCAAGAGAAGACTGTGGGTGTTTCTCAATATGCATAATGAATCCTCATTAAGGCCAAGAGAAGACTGTGGGTGTTTCTCAATATGCATAATGAATCCTCATTAAGGCCAAGAGAAGACTGTCGGTGTTTCTCAATATGCTTAATGAATCCTCATTAAGGCCAAGAGAAGACTGTGGGTGTTTCTCAATATGCATAATGAATCCTCATTAAGGCCAAGAGAAGACTGTGGGTGTTTCTCAATATACATAATGAATCCTCATTAAGGCCAAGAGAAGACTGTGGGTGTTTCTCAATATGCATAATGAATCCTCATTAAGGCCAAGAGAAGGCTGTGGGTGTTTCTCAATATGCTTAATGAATCCTCATTAAGGCCAAGAGAAGACTGTGGGTGTTTCTCAATATGCATAATGAATCCTCATTAAGGCCAAGAGAAGACTGTGGGTGTTTCTCAATATGCATAATGAATCCTCATTAAGGCCAAGAGAAGACTGTGGGTGTTTCTCAATATGCTTAATGAATCCTCATTAAGGCCAAGAGAAGACTGTGGGTGTTTCTCAATATGCATAATGAATCCTCATTAAGGCCAAGAGAAGACTGTGGGTGTTTCTCAATATGCATAATGAATCCTCATTAAGGCCAAGAGAAGACTGTGGGTGTTTCTCAATATGCTTAATGAATCCTCATTAAGGCCAAGAAAAGACTGTGGGTGTTTCTCAATATGCGCACTACCATGCTCCGAGCACACTAATTGGAGCATGAATCAAAGTATGATAATGGAGCACTGAAGGCACTTTTCGGATGCATACTCCGCTAGTACACATTTGGAAGCATGCATCGATGCAAGTTTCAACGAAAAGTATTGACAGAAGTCTGATGCACACACAATGGCGGACATTGTTTTGGGCTGAAGCGAGAGAAAAAAAACCTCAGACTTCGGAATGAAATGTTGCCCATTCACATCTCATATGTTGCCTGACTACAATATTTTATCTTGATACGTTAATAAATACAATCTGTGTTAATTTTGGCATGTTTACCTTTCTACAATACCCACTGTAGTGTGCATAGATCGCAAGGCCATAGTAAGTTAATAGGGCTAACTGGCTGGCTACTACTGTTACCTAGCTAGATACCCAAGAAGAATTGACATCTACCTTGCATAACATAATTTAAAAACAATTGCCTGTTAAACTATCTGGTTAGCTAGACTATTACGATTCACATAAAGCTAACTGATAGTTATGAAGTGAAACATTTGCTTTGTACACTGCTCAAAAAAATTAAGGGAACACTAAAATAACACATCCTAGATCTGAATGAATGAAATATTCATATTAAATACTTTTATCTTTACATAGTTGAATGTGCTAACAACAAAATCACACAAAAATGATCAATGGAAATCAAATTTATCAACCCATGGAGGTCTGGATTTGGAGTCACACTCAAAATTAAAGTGGAAAACCACACTACAGGCTGATCCAACTTTGATGTAATGTCCTTAAAACAAGTCAAAATGAGGCTCAGTAGTGTGTGTGTGGCCTCCACGTGCCTGTATGACCTCCCTACAACGCCTGGGCATGCTCCTGATGAGGTGGCGGATGGTCTCCTGAGGGATCTCCTCCCAGACCTTGACTAAAGTATCCCCCAACTCCTATACAGTCTGTGGTGCAACGTGGCATTGGTGGATGGAGTGAGACATGATGTCCCAGATGTGCTCAATTGGATTCAGGTCTGGGGAACGGGCGGGCCAGTCCATAGCATCAATGCTTTCCTCTTGCAGGAACTGCTGACACACTCCAGCCACATGAGGTCTAGCATTGTCTTGCATTAGGAGGAACCCAGGGCCAACCGCACCAGCATATGGTCTCACAAGGGGTCTGAGGATCTCATCTCGGTACCTAATGGCAGTCAGGCTACCTCTGGCGAGCACATGGAGGGCTGTGCGGCCCCCCAAAGAAATGCCACCCCACACCATGACTGACCCACCGCCAAACCGGTCATGCTGGAGGATGTTGCAGGCAGCAGAACGTTCTCCACGGCGTTTCCAGACTCTGTCACATGTGCTCAGTGTGAACCTGCTTTCATCTGTGAAGAGCACAGGGCACCAGTGGCGAATTTGCCAATCTTGGTGTTCTCTGGCAAATGCCAAACGTCCTGCACGGTGTTGGGCTGTAAGCACAACCCCCACCTGTGGACGTCGGGCCCTCATACCACCCTCATGGAGTCTGTTTCTGACCGTTTGAGCTGACACATGCACATTTGTGGCCTGCTGGAGGTCATTTTGCAGGGCTCTGGCAGTGCTCCTCCTGCTCCTCCTTGCACAAAGGCGTAGGTAGCGGTCCTGCTGCTGGGTTGTTGCCCTCCTACGGCCTCCTCCACGTCTCCTGATGTACTGGCCTGTCTCCTGGTAGCGCCTCCATGCTCTGGACACTACGCTGACAGACACAGCAAACCTTCTTGCCACAGCTCGCATTGATGTGCCATCCTGGATGAGCTGCACTACCTGAGCCACTTGTGTGGGTTGTAGACTCCGTCTCATGCTACCACTAGAGTGAAAGCACCGCCAGCATTCAAAAGTGACCAAAACATCAGCCAGGAAGCATAGGAACTGAGAAGTGGTCTGTGGTCACCACCTGCAGAACCACTCCTTTATTGGGGGTGTCTTGCTAATTGCCTATAATTTCCACCTGTCTATTCCATTTGCACAACAGCATGTGAAATTTATTGTCAAGCAGTGTTGCTTCCTAAGTGGACAGTTTGATTTCACAGAAGTGTGATTGACTTGGAGTTACATTGTGTTGTTTAAGTGTTCCCTTTATTTTTTTGAGCAGTGTATATAACTAGGCAAGTCAGTTAAGAACAAATTCTTATTTACAATGACGGCCTACTGGGGAACAGTGGGTTAACTGCCTTGTTCAGGGGCAGAATGACAGATTTTTACCTTGTCTGCTCGCGGATTTGATCCAGCAACTTTTACGGTTACTGGCCCAACGCTCCAACCACTAGGCTACCTGCTGCCATTGTCCTGGCTGGAAGAAGGTTCAGTGAATAGGGAGGTGCAGCGTGAGGTAATGCAGTAGGGGGGAGTGATCCTCAAAATGTAATGATTTATGTGTTCTCCACACTCTCATCCTCACATATATGTATATATATATATATATGCTACATATGGTTACTCAAGAGAACATCCTCTGAGAATGCAGTCAGAGCATGAGAGTATGGAGCATGGTAGTATGCATGCTGAGAAACACCCTAGATCTCACTTTATATCAGGGATTTGTTGCACCAGTTGCGAGATTGAATTTCTGTTGCATTTCCCGTACTGTGACCTTCAGTGGGCTTATGTGTAAAAGATGTTTAATCCTCCTTCATAGACATGAGATAAGAATTTACATTCAGAGGTGTCTGTGGTCTGACTCTATACTACAATGATTAATGCTCTTGTCATTCCTTCTCTGGTGCACTAAAATGACCCTGAGTATTGAGTCCCAGCCCTGAAAGCGTGCCATACAAACTCAGGCTGCACAACTTGGTGCCTGGGTTGACCCCCTTATGCTGCTCTTAGCCCTCTGTGGGTAGTGGTCAGAGCAGAACAAAACCCTGTTCACACTGTCGTATAGCTTGGCTTGGCTTGGTTCAGCTCAGCTCAGTTGTGTGAAAGTGGTAGAAGAGACATGCAGGCCATGCTAGCTTTACCCACCCAATTGACCCTGGCCTGAGCATTGACCCTGGCCTGAGCGTTGAGCCCTGGCTTGAGCGTTGAGCCCTGGCCTGAGCGTTGAGCCCTGGCCTGAGCGTTGAGCCTTGACCTGAGCGTTGAGCCCTGGCCTGAGCGTTGAGCCCTGGCCTGAGCGTTGAGCCCTGGCCTGAGCGTTGAGCCCTGGCCTGAGCGTTGAGCCCTGGCCTGAGCGTTGAGCCCTGGCCTGAGCGTTGAGCCCTGGCTTGAGCGTTGAGCCCTGGCCTGAGCGTTGAGCCCTGGCCTGAGCGTTGAGCCCTGGCCTGAGCGTTGAGCCCTGGCCTGAGCGTTGAGCCCTGGCCTGAGCGTTGAGCCCTGGCCTGAGCGTTGAGCCCTGGCCTGAGCGTTGAGCCCTGGCCTGAGCGTGGCACACAAACCAGTGGCGGCTGATGACGAGGACGTACAGGATATACTGGTTATTAGGTGGACACAGGCCAAGTATGCACAGCTGAGTAGCTGGCCTGCTGATTGGCTGAACCTTTAATGCTGCCCCCAGCCCTCTCTGGGCCTGTCCGGAGTGGTTCTGAGCACCAGTGCTATACAATGGCTTCAGCCACCCATTACTGTACAGCGCACACCACTCAGACAGACCTCTCCCCTGCATTAGCTCCTACTTCCTATCCTAATCCCAACTCTAGCCTGACTGGAACAGTGTTATTAGTGGAAGTGGAATATGGACTGTTAGTGTTAAATCAAATCCCATGATGTTCCATTCCGGAACCATGTGAAACAGTGTTTGGCAGATGAGGAGCTGATTTTCCAGACATAAAGACAGGACTTGTTGGGGCTATTATTTTAGATGGGCCAGACATGACAGCAGGCAGGATGTGTGTTTAGATGGAGACCGTCTGGGAACAGGACCAAATACACTCAGACTATGAGCTATGAAGTGCGGGGTAATGGGTAGGCTACATCTGTCAGCACAACATCAGTAACTCTAAGTTTTTTTGTTTGAGTGTACATTAGTGACTCTAGTTTTTAGTTCATGTACATTAGTGGTATTCAGTGCTTTTTATTGTACCTGTATTTTGGTTTTAATTTGAGTGGTTTTCAAAGCCTTTATACCAGGTATCATCAACTATATTCAGCCGCGAGGTGATTTTATTTATTTTTTCTTGAGCGGATGGTCGGGGGACCGGGAACATAATGACTAATAATGTATAGACTGCAAATTGACCGCAAGAAGCCCAAACCGATATAGTTTTTGACTAAAACATAATCATTTCAAACCTTGTTTACATTTGTGTATGATCACGTGTCTCTCTATTACGCGTGGAAATCGTTGGGAACAGATTTCCAAAATTAAAATCACTTGGAGCTGATTTCCTGGTGTTTTATGTCAAACCAAGAAAAATTAAATATCAGAAAACTTGAGGGGCAAAATAAAACCGTCAGTTGGGGAACCATACTGTATTTCTATATTATATACACCAATACTGTATTTCTATATTATATATAACCAATACTGTATTTCTATATTATATACAACCAATACTGTATTTCTATATTATATATAACCAATACTGTATTTCTATATTATATATAACCAATACTGTATTTCTATATTATATACAACCAATACTGTATTTCTATATTATATACAACCAATACTGTATTTCTATATTATATATAACCAATACTGTATTTCTATATTATATACAACCCATACTGTATTTCTATATTATATATAACCAATACTGTATTTCTATATTATATATAACCAATACTGTATTTCTATATTATATACAACCAATACTGTATTTCTATATTATATACAACCAATACTGTATTTCTATATTATATATAACCAATACTGTATTTCTATATTATATACAACCAATACTGTATTTCTATATTATATACAACCAGTACTGTATTTCTATATTATATATAACCAATACTGTATTTCTATATTATATATAACCAATACTGTATTTCTATATTATATATAACCAATACTGTATTTCTATATTATATACAACCAATACTGTATTTCTATATTATATACAACCAATACTGTATTTCTATATTATATACAACCAATACTGTATTTCTATATTATATACAACCAATACTGTATTTCTATATTATATATAACCAATACTGTATTTCTATATTATATATAACCAATACTGTATTTCTATATTATATACAACAAATACTGTATTTCTATATTATATATAACCAATACTGTATTTCTATATTATATACAGCCAATAGTTGTTGAGTGTACAACACTTAATACTGAAAACTAAATGCATGGTCATGCATGCAAGATGTTCTAATATGTCAACGTTGATATGTGCTACAGATGGTTAAAGATGCCACATTACAGACATGTTGATCAGTGTTCCCGACAAATGAAACCAAAAGTAGTACAGTAAGATAAAGTAGTTTGAGTCGGTGCCCAGAACCACTGGGCTCGATTCTATGCACATACAACCTCGATGTATTCAGGGTCGTGTTCATTAGGCACCTAATGGATGTAATCAGTGTTCATTAGACACCTAATGGATGTAATCAGAGTCGTGTTAATTAGGCACCAAATGGAAAAAACGACTTGGTCTTCTCCAATAAGAAATTCTGTTACAAAACCTTTCTATTGGGTGCCCTAATGAACACGACTCAAAGGTGATCAGGTGAAAGGTTCAGTCACTGATAACTGTAGCAGTCAGAACTGTTCATGGACATCGGAGAACATTTCAGTTAAACACATCATGAGGGAAGACATCGTGTTCACGCTAAGCTCTGGAATAGAAGCCAGCCTGACATCTTTCACCAGACCTGGGTTCAAATACTATTCGACATCTTTCAAATACTTTGTGCCTGGGGTGCTAGACTGACAGGTTTTGCAGTTTTGCGACTATTCTATTGGTTATATTACAGCAGGCAAACTCATAAATACCTTATTTACATAAGTATTCAGACCCTTTGCTATGAGACTCAAAATTGAGCTCAGGTGCAACCTGTTTCCATTGATCATCCTTAAGATGTTTCTACAACTTGATTGGAGTCCACCTGTGGTAAATTCAATTGATTGGACATGATTTGAAAAGGCACACACCTGTCTATATAAAGTCCCACAGTTGACTGTGCATGTCAGAGCAAAAACCAAGCCATGAGGTCGAAGGAATTCTCCGTAAAGCTCAGAGACAGGATTGTGTCGAGGCACACATCTGTGGAAGGGTACAATACATTTTGTGCAGTATTGAAGGTCCCCAAGAACACAGTGTCCTCCATCATTCTTAAATGGAAGAAGTTTGGCACCACGCAAGACTCTTCCTAGAGCTGGCCGCCAGGCCGAACTGAGCTATCGGGGGAGAAGGGCCTTGGTCAGGGAGGTGACCAAGTCCCCGATGGTCACTCTGAAAGAGCTCCATAGTTCCTCTGTGGAGATGGGAGAACCTTCCAGAAGGATAACCATCTCTGTAGTACTCCACCAATCAGGCCTTTATGGTAAAGTGGCCAGACGGAAGTCACTCCTCAGTAAAAGGCACATGACAGCCCGCTTGGAGTTTTCCAAAAGCACCTAAAGACTCTCAGACCATGAGAAACAAGATTCTCTGGTCTGATGAAACCAAGATTGAACTCTTTGGCCTGAATGCCAAGCGTCACGTCTGGAGGAAACCTGGCACCATCCCTACAGTGATGCATGGTGGTGGCTGCATCATGCTGTAGGGATGTTTTTCAGGAGCAGGGAGACTAGTCAGGATATAGGGAAAGATGAACAGAGCAAAGTACAGAGATCCTTGGTGAAAACCTGCTCCAGAGCACTCAGGACCTCAGACTGTGCCGAAAGTTCACCTTCCAACAGGACAACAACCCTAAACACACAGCCAAGACAGTGCAGGTGTGGCTTCGGGACAAGTCTCTGAATGTCCTTGAGTGGACCAGCCAGAACCCGATTGAACATCTCTGGAGAGACCTGAAAATGGCTGTGCAGCAACTCTCCCCATCCGACCTGACAGAGCTTGAGAGGATCTGCGAATAAGAA
The DNA here is from genome assembly GCF_045679555.1 of Salvelinus alpinus. NCBI lineage: Eukaryota > Metazoa > Chordata > Actinopteri > Salmoniformes > Salmonidae > Salvelinus > Salvelinus alpinus. The sequence continues at coordinate 10,994,831 of NC_092094.1, forward strand.
TGGGAGAAACTCCCCAAACACAGGTGTACCAAGCTTGTAGCGTCATACCCAAGAGACTCGAGGCTGTAATCGCTGCCAAAGGTGCTTCCACATTTTTTATAAATTAACAAACATTTCTTAAAACCTGTTTATGCTTTGTCATTATGGAATATTGTGTGTAGACTGATGAAAAAAAAAGGTCATCAATTTTAGGAGAAGGATGTAACGTTACAAATTTTGGAAAAAGTCAAGGGGTCTGAATACTTTCCTGAAGGCATTGGTTATTAAATTAATTACAATAGTTTTTTTGAACCCAGGTCTGCCAGCCAGACATCTTTCGCTATTTAACCAATGAGACTTGTGTTCTTTTAAACTCTTAAACAATCTCCCTCTAATTTCTCTAAAGTATTTCTGTATTGAAACGAGGTCACAACGAAGTAGTAAGAACATCCAATCTGCTTAGTGAAGAGAGATGCCTATCTCAGTTATTTTGTTCTCCATAAAGTAATGAAGGTTAAATAGGGTGCCATTTGGAAAGAATCCCTCAGAAGTTAATTATCTTTAGAAGAAGAAGAGAAGAGAAAGACAAAACAGAGAGAACTTAGTATTCACGGCATCTAAGAGCCAACTCTCTAATTCAAAATACAGTAGTACTTCGTTTACTCTGGGCTATCTTTGATTAATTGTTGCTTTCTTTGGGTCTTCGGGTTGCTTTTTGTCAAACTTAGCATATGAAAACCTGACTAGTGAAATAGAGTGTTGAAAAGCTCAGGCCCGTGTAAGCACAGCTCATTGGGACAGGGCTGAAAGGGGATGTTTGAACACAGGGACAGACGGCACACTATTATTTTGACATTACACTACTTATCCTTTTTGGGTTTGGTGTGTTGTATCATCTCAGGGGGAATCGCTGGGACCCATGGTCCATACTAAATATATGATTAACTTCACATTAAGCCTACTCACCTCCCTGATGCAGTTCTACGGGCGAATAACCAATTGTGCTATTATGTGTTTTTTTTCGCGTTATTTGTAACTTATTTTGTACATAATGTTTCTACAACCGTATCTTACGGCAAAAAAAAAGAGCTTCTGGATGTCAGGACAGCGATCACTCACCTCTGATTAGACAAAGATTTTTTCTTCAGCAAGCAGGAAGCACAGGATGTACTTCAGACACCCGACAAGGCCGAAATCCCCGTCATTGGCAAGAGAAAGAGACACAGGTATAGAGGACACAGGGCGGGGTGCCTGGATCCGCCGACGGCTAGTGGGAAATCTGCCCTTACCATCAATATTACTTACCAACGTACAATTATTGGCCAATAAATTATACGAGGTACAATCACGAATATCCTACCAACTTGACATCAAAAACTATGTTTCACCGAATCGTGTCTGAATGATGACATGGATCACATTCAGCTGGCGGGATATACGCTGCACCGGCTAGATAGAACAGCACACTCAGGTAAGACGAGGGAGGGCGGTCTGTGTATATTTGTAAACAACAGCTGATGCACGAAATTTAAAGAAGTCTCGAGATTTTGCTCGCCTGAAGTAGAGTATCTCATGATAAGCTGTAGACCACACTATTTGCCAAGAGAGTTTATTTACTGTTTATTTACCACCACAGACGGATGCTGGCACTAAGACCGCACTCAGTCAGCTGTGTAAGGAAATAAGCAAACAGGAATCCGCTCAGCCAGAGGCGGCGCTCCTAGTGGCTGGGGACTTTATAATGCAGGGATCTTAAATCAGTTTTACCTCATTTCTATCAGCACGTTAAATGCGCAACCAGAGGGAAAATAATTCTAGAATACCTTTACTCCACACAGACACACGTACAAAGATCTCCCTCGCCCTCCATTTGGCAAATCTGACCAGAATTCTATCCTCCTGATTCCTGCTTACAAGCAAAAATTAAAGCAGAAAGCACCAGTGACTCGGTCTATAAAAAAGTGGTCAGATGAAGTAGATGCTAAACTACAGGATTGTTTTGCTAGCACAGACCGGAATATGTTCCCGGGATTCTTCCGATGGCATTGAGGAGTACACCACATCAGTCACTGGCTTTATCAATAAGTGCATTGAGGATGTCGTCCCCACAGTGACTACGTACATACACCAACCAGAAGCCATGGATTACAGGCAACATTCTCACTGAGCTAAAGGGTAGAGCTGCCGCTTTCAAGGTGCAGGACTCTAACCCGGAAGCTTATAAGAAATCCTGCTATGCCCTCCGACGAACCGTCAAACATGCAAAGCGCCAATACAGGACTAAGATTGAATTGTACTACACCGGCTCCGATGCTCGTCGGATGTGGCAGGGCCTGTAAACTATTACAGACTACTAAGGGAAGCACAGCCACGGGCTGCCCAGTGACACGAGCCTACCAGATTAACTAAATCACTTCTATGCTCGCTTCGAGGCAAGCAACACTGAGGCATGCATGATAGCATCAGCTGTTCCGGACGACTGTGTGATCACGCTCTCCGTAGCCGACGTGAGTAAGACCTTTAAACAGGTCAACATTCACAAGGCTGCTGGGCCAGACGGATTACCAGGACGTGTGCTCCGGGCATGTGCTGACCAACTGGCAGGTGTCTTCACTGACATGTTCAACATGTCCCTGATTGAGTCTGTAATACCAACATGTTTCAAGCAGACCACCATAGTCCCTGTGCCCAAGAACACAAAGGAAACCTGCCTAAATGACTACAGACCCGTGGCACTCACATCCATAGCCATGAAGTGCTTTGGAAGGCTGGTAATGGCTCACATTAACACCATTATCCCAGAAACCCTAGACCCACTCCAATTTGCATACTGCTCAAACAGATCCACAGATAATGCAATCTCTATTGCACTCTACACTGCCCTTTCCCACCTGGACAAAAGGAACACCAACGTGAGAATGCTATTCATTGACTACAGCTCAGCGTCAACACCATAGTACCCTCAAAGCTCATCACTAAGCTAAGGATCCTGGGACTAAACACCTCCCTCTGCAACTGGATCCTGGACTTCCTAGGCCGAGCCCAGGTGGTGAGGGTAGGTAGCAACACATCTGCCACGCTGATCCTCAACACTGGAGCCCCTCAGGGGTGCGTGCTCAGTCCCCTCCTGTACTCCCTGTTCACACACAACTGCATGGCCAGGCACGACTTCACCATCATTAAGTTTACAGACGACACAGCAATGGTAGGCCTGATTACCGACAATGACGAGACAGCCTATAGGGAGGAGGTCAGAGACCTGGCCAGGTGGTGCCAGAATAACAACCTATCCCTCAACGTAATTAGGACAAAGGAGATGAATGTGGACCACCTGAAAAGGAGGACCGAGCACGCTCCCATTCTCATTGCAGATGCTGTAGTGGAGCGGGTTGAGAGCATCAAGTTCCTTGGTGTCCACATCACCAACATACTAGAATGGTCCCAACACACCAAGACAGTCGTAAAAAGGGCATGACAAAACCTATTCCCACTCAGGAGAGTGATACGATTTGGCATGGGTCCTCAGATCCTCAAAAGGTTCTACAACTACAACACCGAGAGAATCCTGACTGGTTGCATCACTGCCTGGTACGGCAACTGCTCGGCCTCTGACCGCAAGGCACTACAGAGGGTAGTGCGTACGGCCCAGTACATCACTGTGGCTAAGCTGCCTGCAATCTAAGACCTCTACACCAGGCGGTGTGAGAGGAAGGCCCTAAAAATTGTCAAAGACCCCAGCCACCCCAGTCATAGACTGTTCTTTCTGCTACCGCTTGGCAAGCGGTACCGGAGCACCAAGTCTAGGACCAAAAAGCTACTCAACAGCTTTTACCCCTGTCAGGGGTGTGTACGGGAGGCGAAGTCAGGTGCAGGAGAGCAGAGTGTAATAAACAGGCGCACTTTAATTCCGGTCCAAAAATGACAGCACATAAGAACAATAACGTGCCAAAAACATGGAACATAGCAAAAGTATAGCGCCTGACAAAATCCACATAACAATAAACAATTACACACAAAGACATGGTGGGGAACAGAGGACTAAATACATGCAGTAATTATGGAATGATATCCAGGTGTGTAATGGAACAAGACAAAACAAATGGATATAGGAGAAATGGAGCGGCGATGGCTAGAAAGCCGGTGATGTCGATCGCCGAACGCCGCCCGAACAAGGAGAGGAGCCGACTTCGGTGGAAGTCGTGACAACCCCAAGTCATAAGACTCCTGAACAGGTAATCAAATGGCTACCCGGACTATTTGCATTGTGTCCCCCCACCCCCCACCCGCCAACCCCCTCTTTTACGTTGCTGCTACTCTCTGTTTATCATCTAGTCACTTTAACTATACATTCATGTACATAGTACCTCAATTAGCCCGACTAACTGGTGCCCCCACACATTGACTCTGTGCCGGTACCACCTATTTATAGCCTCGCTACTGTTATTTTCACTGTCATTTTACAGTTTTTTTATTTGTATTTCTTTACTTATCTATTGTTTACCTAATACCTATTTTTTACTTAAAAATTGCACTGTTGGTTAGGGCTTGTAAGTAAGCATTTCACTGTAAGGTCTACACCTGGTGTATTCAGCGCACGTGACAAATAAACTTTGATTTGATATTACATGTTTGGTAAAAATGGTTTTGTCTTCCGTCTCTAAATCAATCGTTAATAATCCTGTGGATATAAAGGTAGATTCGAATTTGACATCCAAAAACAAATGTTTGGGCTCTAGGTTTGCCATAACAAATGTGTCCATGGAATTGTCATATATTTTCGTCATCTAAAACTGTACATTTGCGCTTTAAGATTGTATTTCTTCTTTGTTTACTTCTCAGGTTTTCTTAGACAGCCTTTTGGGAGGTTAACTGTGATTCTCCCACCAGAAACACCATGATTTTCTCACACTTTGAAAGGGGCATTGCCGTGGCTTTCCTGTCTGAGAGTAGACAGTCGGTGCTTTTTGAGAGCAGCGGAGGGGAAATTATTTGTATTCACCTGCTCTATCTGAATGGAGCTGAGGAGAGGGGGAGAGGAGAGGGGAGAGGGGAGGTGGGAGGAGAAGGGGAGAGGGAAGGGGAGAGGAGAGGGTGAGAGGGGAGGGGAGAGGAGGGGGGAGATGGAGAAAGGGGAGAGCTCGGCTACATTGGGTGTTCTTTATGTGGTGATGGATTACTCTGACATCACACACTGATGATTAGTTAGTTGTCTCTATCAATCAGTAGACCGCCTACCTTCCAAATTGTGTGAGGAATTATAATTTCAGTAAACATGGAATCATAATAACTATCAGTAAAGCTACGGTTTTGTGTTCACAGTTTGTAATTGAATGTGTCCCAACGTTGAAGCTTAAAGGTGAAGAGGGGTGTAACACGTGTTCGTTCTTTCTTTTTTTAGGCACAAGTGAATCTGTTGTCTACGACAGTCTACAGTAGTATGCCATTTTCAAATCATCCCTCTGTATTATACAGTATTTGTTCACAGATTGGTCCTCAGAGGTGAACACTACACGCATGAAACATCCGTTTTTTTTCTTCCATCAGCCCATCATCCCACTCCCTTTCTTTTTCTTTTCTCTTCGTATCTTCCTTCTCTCTGCTTTCTCTTTTATTGGCTCGGCTCGGTCCTGCAACTCGATTCTTTCTTTCAGACGGGACACAAAGAAGACTAAAGGAGACTGGGTTTTGTGGGTAATGAGGAAAGGAAGTCCTCTTACAGTGCCGAATATGTATTATTTATTGAACCTTTATTTAACAAGGCAAGTCAGTTCAGAACAAATTCTTATTTACAATGACGGCCTACATATAGGGAAAAGGGGATGCCTAGTCAGTTGTATTGGGAAAGGGGGATACCTAGTCAGTTGTATAGGGAAAAGGGGATACCTAGTCAGTTGTATAGGGAAAGGGGGATACCTAGTCAGTTGTATAGGGAAAAGGGGAAACCTAGTCAGTTGTATAGGGAAAGGGGGATACCTAGTCAGTTGTATAGGGAAAGGGGGATACCTAGTCAGTTGTATAGGGAAAGGGGGATACCTAGTCAGTTGTATAGGGAAAGGGGGATACCTAGTCAGTTGTATAGGGAAAGGGGGATACCTAGTCAGTTGTACAGGGAAAGGGGGATACCTAGTCAGTTGTATAGGGAAAGGGGGATACCTAGTCAGTTGTATAGGGAAAGGGGGATACCTAGTCAGTTGTATAGGGAAAGGCGGATACCTAGTCAGTTGTATAGGGAAAGGGGGATACCTAGTCAGTTGTATAGGGAAAGGGGGATACCTAGTCAGTTGAAGATTCAATCCAGGAACCGAAAGGTTGCTGCCTTTACCTTCCAGGCTACCTGCCAGGACCGGGAAATAGCCCGCACGCAAGCAGGCACGAACACACACACACACACATTGGCTGGCCCGGGCCAAGCGGTGTAGGGAAGCCTATAGAATATAATAGAGGGGTCTGAGAGCTCCGTAGCCCCCCCGAACATCCTTTGATTAGAGAGCTCCGTAGCCCCTCTGAACATCCTTTGATTAGAGAGCTCCGTAGCCCCTCTGAACAGCCTTTGGGTTGTGAGGAGGACCTCCTCTGTAGTGACCTTTCACAGATATAGCCAGATGAAGGGGTGTGTGTGTGTGGCTGAGGGGCTGAGTCACAGGCAGGGGAGGCAGGAGGGCCCTATTGTGGAGGAGGTCTATGAATGTGGAGGTGGTCTGCCCCCTTCCCTCTCACCCTCCCACCCCAACCACCTGCCACTACATTCATTGTCTCACCAAACTTTCCCACAAGGCAGTTAGTTACATGTTCTGGTAACTTGTAGTGAATCATAGTAGATTATGCTAGAGAGACCCCTGTCTGTGTTCAGAATGGACCCCACTGTATTGAGACAGGTACATGTTATATTGTGGAGCAGATTGTGCCAGACTAATATATATATATATAATATATATATAATGTGACACAACAACACTATGCATAGACAACAAGGCTGAATGACCCAGTGCTGAGCATCAACAGATTGTAAAATGGTATGCAGTTAAAATAATACTCATTGATACAGTAACTGGACTGTACTAGAAGGGCCTGGCTGTATACGGGATGTTTACCATTGACTCACAGCATGCAGGACCCATCATCAAGAATGTCATTCAGCATCCTACAACCTACAAAATAACTGATTTGCTATGACAACAGGACTGAGAGAAATAGGACTTTGTATAATAAATAACATTAGTTTAACAGGCACTCTAATCAATCAAAGCCTTCAACTAAGGTAGGTAATAACAATTACGTATCACAGTCATAGTAGGCAAAACCTTGTTTAAATTAGCCACAGTCAGGCTAAATCAATGTAAGAACCACTAAGAGAAGACATGAGTGATTATGAGTGCAAGACAGACGAGTAGGACAGTAAAAGTTGTCATGGAGGTTGTCATTGTATATTTAACACCACTAAGACCCAGCTTGCTACTATGGCTTACTGTCACATAGAGCCTAAGCTTAAAGCAAACTCCCCATATTGGCTTCCTCCTGACGGTGCTTCCACCCTTCAGAGAGTAAGCTGTCGCTGTTTCATAACGTCCGGCGGACATCCTAGTTGGCAAACAAAGATTTTAATCACACCTCTATTGTTGTTTGGCACCGAAGAAGCTGAGATTGTTCAGGGCGAGTGCAGATGTTAAGTGTACAGTTGAGTTTTCTTATTTTTTTCACCTTTTTTTTTTTGTGAGATGAGAAATGTCGGCTTTGTCTGTCGGTGGTTTTGTCCTTTTTCATATGTCTGTGTTTGATGAAGGTTGACATCTCTGTAGGCATGGAGATTAGGATAGCAGTGGATTGCCATGGATACAGAGTGCTGTTTGAAAGTGCTATTCCACTAGCTGCTCCTGCAGATGTAGTTCTGAAGGAGAGACTTTAGTCTTTAATGATCGCAGAGACATTTTACATCAAAGTGAAGATGACTTTTAAAAACTGTTGTGTTTTGGTGAATCTCCAAAATGTTGCAATTTCAAAGCGGCTTTTAAAAAGCGCAATTTTTTAGATTCGCAAGCGTCGTATTCTATTTTAAACTAACTTTTTGTACTCTTTGTACAAACTTTGAAATGTTTGCTGTCCAGAGATGGTGCAGATGTTAGGTGGCCCTATGAGAAGACAGCTCAGTGTTTGTGATGTGGGTCTTCTCAACACAGTGACGTTATATCTGCATATTATTCAGCCTATTACCCATACATAACTGGTATATTTTTGTAGGGTGGGTATATTTTGTAGGGTGGGTATGTTTTTGTAGGGTGGGTATATTTTTGTAGGGTGGGTATGTTTTTGTAGAGTGGGTAAATTCTTGTAGGGTGGGTAAATTCTTGTAGAGTGGGTATATTTTTGTAGGGTGGGTATGTTTTTGTAGAGTGGGTATATTTTGTAGAGTAGGTATATTTTGTAGGGTGGGTATGTTTTTGTAGGGTAGGTATATTTTGTAGGGTGGGTATGTTTTTGTAGGGTGGGTATGTTTTTGTAGGGTAGGTATGTTTTTGTAGGGAGGGTATGTTTTTGTAGGGTGGGTATGTTTTTCACGTCTGCAAAGAAGTTCCAAACTATTCACTCACTGCGAGTATAAGGTTGGGTGGTGTAGGTTAGAGTAGGGTAGAATTAGGTGGAGTAGGGTAGAGTTGAGTAGGGTGGTGTATGTTGGAGTATTGTGGAGTAGGGTGGAGTAGAGTAGAGTAGAGTAGAGCAGGCTGGAATATGGTAGAGTAGAGTAGAGTAGGGTGGAGTGTGGTAGAGTAGAGTAGAGTAGAGTAGGGTGGAGTATGGTAGAGTAGAGTAGGGTGGAGTAGGGAGGAGTAGAGTAGGGCGAAGTATAGTAGAGTAGAGTAGGGTGTAGTAGGGTAGAGTAGGGTAGAGTCGGGTGGAGTGTGGTAGAGTAGAGTAGGGCAGAGAAGAGTAGGTTGGAGTATGGTAGAGTAGAATAGAGTGGAGTAAAGTAGGGTGGAGTATGGTAGAATAGAGTAGAGTAGAGTAGGGTGGAGTGGAGTAGAGTAGAGTGGAGTAGAGTGGAGTATGGTAGAGTAGGGTAGAGTAGAGTAGAGTAGGGTGGAGTATGGTAGAGTAGGGTGGAGTAGAGTAGAGTAGAGCAGGGTGGAGTAGGGTGGAGTAGGGTAGAGCAGAGTCGAGTAAAATAGGGTGGAGTATGGCGGAGTATGGTGGAGTATGGCAGAGTAGAGTAGGGTGGGGTAGAGTAGAGTAGAGTGGAGTATGGTAGAGTAGGGTGGAGTAGAATAGAGTAGAGTGGAGTAGAGTAGGGGGGAGTAGAGTAGAGTAGAGTAGAGTAGGGCGGAGTAGAGTAGGGCGGAGTAGGGTAGAGTAGAGTGGGGTGGAGTAGGGTAGGGTGGGGTAGAGTAGGGTGGAGTAGGGTAGAGTAGAGTGAGGTGGAGTAGGGTGGAGTAGAGTAGGGTGGAGTAGGGTGGAGTAGGGTAGAGTAGAGTAGAGTAGGGTGGAGTATGGTAGAGTAGAGCAGGGTGAGTAGAGTAGAGTAAAGTAGAGTAGGGTGGACTAGAGTAGAGTGGAGTATGGTAGAGTAGGGTGGAGTAGAATAGAGCAGAGTAGGGGGGAGTAGAGTAGGGTGGAGTAGAGTAGAGTAGGGCGGAGTAGGGTAGGGTGGAGTAGGGTAGGGTGGAGTAGAGTAGGGTGGAGTAGAGTAGAGTGGGGTGGAGTAGGGTGGAGTAGAGTAGGGTGGAGTAGAGTATGGTGGAGTAAGGTAGAGTAGAGTAGAGTGGGGTGGAGTAGAGTATGGTGGAGTAAGGTAGAGTAGAGTAGAGTGGGGTGGAGTAGGGTGGAGTAGAGTAGGGTGGAGTAGGGCAGAGTAGAGTAGAGTGGGGTGGAGTAGAGTAGAGCAGGGTGGAGTATGGTAGAGTAGGGTAGAGTAGAGTAGGGTAGAGTGGAGTAGGGTGGAGTAGGGTGAGCAGAGTAGAGTAAAGTAGAGTAGGGCGGAGTAGAGTGGAGTAGGGTAGAGTAGAGTAGAATAGGGTGGAGTAGAGTAGAGTGGAGTATGGTAGAGTAGGGTGGAGTAGAATAGAGTAGGGTGGAGTAGGGGGGAGTAGAGTAGGGGGAGTAGAGTAGAGTAGGGTGGAGTAGAGTGGGGTGGAATAGGGTGGAGTAGAGTAGGGTGGAGTACGGTAGGGTGGAGTAGAGTAGGGTGGAGTAGAGTAGGATAGAGTAGAGTAGAGTAGGATGGAGTAGAGTAGAGTAGAGTAGGGTGGGGTGGGGCAGGGTGGAGTAGAGTAGGGTGGAGTAGAGTAGAGTAGAGTAGGGTAGGGTCGGGTGGAGTAGAGTAGGGTAGAGTAGAGTAGGGTGGAGTAGGGTAGAGTAGAGTAGGGTAGAGTAGAGTAGAGTGGGGTGGAGTAGGGTAGAGTAGAGTAGGGTGGAGTAGAGTAGGGTGGAGTAGAGTAGGGTGGAGTAGAGTAGGGTGGAGTAGAGTAGGGTGGAGTAGGGTGGAGTAGAGTAGGGTGGAGTATGGTAGAGAAGAGTAGGGTGGAAGAGGGTGGAGTAGAGTAGGGTAGAGTAGAGTAGAGTAGGGTGGAGTAGAGTAGAGTAGGGTGGAGTAGGGTAGAATAGGGTGGAGTAGAGTAGAGTGGGGTGGAGTAGGGTGGAGTAGGATGGAGTAGGGTGGAGTAGAGTAGAGTAGGGCGGAGTAGGGTGGAGTAGGATGGAGTAGGGTGGAGTAGGGTAGAGTAGAGTAGGGCGGAGTAGGGTGGAGCATGGTAGAGTAGAGTGGAGTATGGCAGAGTAGGGTGGAGTAGAGTAGGGTGGAGTAGGGTGGAGTAGAGTAGAGTAGGGTAGAGTAGAGTAGAGTAGGGCGGATTAGGGTGGAGTAGGATGGAGTAGGGTGGAGTAGGGTAGAGTAGAGTAGGGCGGAGTAGGGTGGAGTAGGATGGAGTATGGTGGAGTAGGGTGGAGTAGAGTAGAGTAGGGTGGAGTAGGATGGAGCAGGGTAGAGTAGAGTGGAGCATGGTAGAGTAGAGTGGAGTATGGCAGAGTAGGGTGGAGTAGAGTAGAGTAGAGTGGGGTGGAGTAGAGTAGAGTAGGGTAGAGTAGAGTAGAGTAGAGTAGGGCGGATTAGGGTGGAGTAGGATGGAGTAGGGTGGAGTAGGGTAGAGTAGAGTAGGGCGGAGTAGGGTGGAGTAGGATGGAGTATGGTGGAGTAGGGTGGAGTAGAGTAGAGTAGGGTGGAGTAGGATGGAGCAGGGTAGAGTAGAGTGGAGCATGGTAGAGTAGAGTGGAGTATGGCAGAGTAGGGTGGAGTAGAGTAGGGTGGAGTAGGGTAGAGTAGAGTAGAGTGGGGTGGAGTAGAGTAGAGTAGGGTAGAGTAGAGTAGAGTAGGGCGGATTAGGGTGGAGTAGGATGGAGTAGGGTGGAGTAGGGTAGAGTAGAGTAGGGCGGAGTAGGGTGGAGTAGGATGGAGTAGGGTGGAGTAGGGTGGAGTAGAGTAGAGTAGGGTGGAGTAGGATGGAGCAGGGTAGAGTAGAGTGGAGTATGGCAGAGTAGGGTGGAGTAGAGTAGGGTGGAGTAGAGTAGAGTAGAGTAGGGTGGAGTAGGGTGGAGTAGGATGGAGTGGGGTGGAGTAGGGTGGAGTAGGGTGGAGTGGGGTGGAGTAGGGTGGAGTAGGGTGTAGTAGGATGGAGTAGGATGGAGTAGGGTTTTATGTTTTGTTTTTCTGAACAGCAGAAGAAGTTCCCAAACTATTCAGCTGATGATAGTACTACACTCTCCTTCTGTGTTTGTCTAGCAATGTGGTGCCACACACACACACACACACACACACACACACACACACACACACACACACACACACACACACACACACACACACACACACACACACACACACACACACACACACCAGGATAGCATTGACATGTCAGGGATAGCAGACACTCTCCTAGTAATTACAGTGTGGGGACCGTCTATCAGACCAAGGTCAAGTTCACATCCACAGCCTTTTCCTCTGAGTCTTGATCTGCTTTTAATGTCTGCCTTTCTGAAGTGTCTTAAGCCCTTAATGAGACACTGTGTAGGAGGCAGGAGTCGGACTGGTGGACAAACGCTACAGTCAGGACTTTGTAGTTTGCCTCGACTGGGGGGTCTGAATACTAAGAGCTTCTCTGTAAAGTGGTTCTGCTGATTAGCATTGGGTGGAGGGGAATCTGAATCTGAGATGAGTGTGTGTGTGTGTGTGTGTTTGAGCGTGTGTGTGTGTGTGTGTGTGTGTGTTCGAGCGTGTGTGTGTGTGTGTAGTGGCAGGAAGGGAAGCTTAGTGAATGTCAATGTGTGTTTTCTATAGAAGGCAGTTACCAACATTTAAAAAATATATATATATTTCACCTTTATTTAACCAGGTAGGCTAGTTGAGAACAAGTTCTCATTTGCAACTGCGATCTGGCCAAGATAAAGCACAGCAGTTTGACACATACAACAACACAGAGCTACACATGGAATAAACAAACAGACAGTCAATAATACAGTAGAAAAAAAAGAGAAGTCTATATACAGTGAGTGCAAATGAGGTAGGATAAGGGAGGTAAGGCAATGAATAGGCCATGGTGGCGAAGTAATTACAATATAGCAATTAAACACTGGAATGGTAGATGTGCAGAAGATTAATGTGCAAGTAGGGATATTAGGTGCAAAGGAGCAAGATAAATAAATACAGTATGGGGATGAGGTAGTTGGATGGGATGTTTACAGATGGGCTATGTACAGGTGCAGTGATCTGTGAGCTGCTCTGACAGCTGGTGCTTAAAGCTAGTGAGGGAGATAAGAGTCTCCAGCTTCAGTGATTTTTCCAGTTCGTTCCAGACATTGGCAGCAGAGAACTGGAAGGAAAGGCGGCCAAAGGAGGAATTGACTTTGGGCGTGGCCATTGAGATATACCTGCTGGAGCGCATGCTACGGGTGGGTGCTGCTATGGTGACCAGTGAGCTGACATAAGGCTGGGCTTTACCTAGCAGTGTCATGTTTTGTCTTTGATCTTCATGTCTTGTCCCTGTGCTTCCCTCTGCTGGTCTTATTAGGTTCTTTCCCTCTTTCTCTCTCTCTCTCTCCTCCTCCCTCTCTCCCTCTCCCGCTCTCTCTCTCTATCGTTCCGTTCCTGCTCCCAGCTGTTTCTCATTCTCCTAACGACCTCATTTACTCTTTCACACCTGTCCCCTATTTTGCCCTCTGATTAGAGTCCCTATTTCTCCCTCTGTTTTCCGCTTCTGTCCTGGTCGGATTCTTGTTTGATGTTTGCTGTTCCTGTGTCCTTGTTCCGCCCTGTCGTGTTTTTGCCTTCTTCAGATGCTGCGTGTGAGCAGGTGTCTATGTCAGCTACGGCCTGTGCCTTCCTGAAGCGACCTGCAGTCTGTGGTCGCGTCTCCTGTCGTTCCTCTCTACTGACGAGAGGATTTCAGTTTCCTGTTTTGGATTTACCTTTGATATATCCAGGAGAATCATTGTTTGTTTGATACTGGAATAAAGACTCTGTTACTATTACGTCGCTTTTGGGTCCTCATTCATCAGCATAACAGAAGAATCCGACCAAGATGGACCCAGCGACTATGGATTCTCTCAACACTGCCGTCGAGTTCCAGGGAGCAATGCTCGGCAGACACGAGCAGGAATTGTTTGCTGCTCGTCATGCCGTTGAGACCCTGGCCGCTCAGGTCTCCGATCTCTCTGGACAGTTTCAGAGTCTTCATCTCGTGCCACCAGCTACTTCCTGGTCTTCCGAGTCTCCGGAACCTAGGGTTAATAACCCACCATGTTACTCTGGGCAGCCCACTGAGTGTCGCTCCTTTCTCACCCAGTGTGATATTGTGTTCTCTCTCCAGCCCAACACGTACTCAAGAGAGAGAGCTCGGATCGCTTACGTCATATCACTCCTTACTGGTCGGGCTCGGGAGTGGGGCACAGCTATCTGGGAGGCAAGGGCTGAGTGTTCTGACGATTATCAGAACTTTAAAGAGGAGATGATACGGGTTTTTGATCGTTCAGTTTTTGGGAAGGAGGCTTCCAGGGCCCTGGCTTCCCTATGTCAAGGTGATCGATCCATAACGGATTACTCTATAGAGTTTCGCACTCTTGCTGCCTCCAGTGACTGGAACGAGCCGGCGTTGCTCGCTCGTTTTCTGGAGGGACTTCACGCTGAGGTTAAGGATGAGATTCTCTCCCGGGAGGTTCCTTCCAGCGTGGACTCTTTGATTGCACTCGCCATCCGCATAGAACGACGGGTAGATCTTCGTCACCGAGCTCGTGGAAGAGAGCTCGCGTTAACGGTGTTTCCCCTCTCCGCATCTCAACCATCTCCTCCCACCGGCTCAGAGACTGAGCCCATGCAGCTGGGAGGTATTCGCATCTCGACTAAGGAGAGGGAACGGAGAATCACCAACCGCCTTTGCCTCTATTGCGGTTCTGCTGGACATTTTGTCATGTCATGTCCAGTAAAAGCCAGAGCTCATCAGTAAGCGGAGGGCTACTGGTGAGCGCTACTACTCAGGTCTCTCCATCAAGATCCTGTACTACCTTGTCGGTCCATCTACGCTGGACCGGTTCGGCTGCTTCCTGCAGTGCCTTGATAGACTCTGGGGCTGAGGGTTGTTTTATGGACGAAGCATGGGCTCGGAAACATGACATTCCTCTCAGACAGTTAGGGAAGCCCACGCCCATGTTCGCCTTAGATGGTAGTCTTCTCCCCAGTATCAGATGTGAGACACTACCTTTAACCCTCACAGTATCTGGTAACCACAGTGAGACCATTTCCTTTTTGATTTTTCGTTCACCTTTTACACCTGTTGTTTTGGGTCATCCCTGGCTAGTATGTCATAATCCTTCTATTAATTGGTCTAGTAATTCTATCCTATCCTGGAACGTTTCTTGTCATGTGAAGTGTTTAATGTCTGCTATCCCTCCTGTGTCTTCTGTCCCCTCTACTCAGGAGGAACCTGGTGATTTGACAGGAGTGCCGGAGGAATATCATGATCTGCGCACGGTCTTCAGTCGGTCCAGAGCCAGCTCCCTTCCTCCTCACCGGTCGTATGATTGTTGTATTGATCTCCTTCCGGGGACCACTCCCCCTCGGGGTAGACTATACTCTCTGTCGGCTCCCGAACGTAAGGCTCTCGAGGATTATCTGTCTGTTTCTCTCGACGCCGGTACCGTGGTGCCTTCTTCCTCTCCCGCCGGAGCGGGATTTTTCTTTGTTAAGAAGAAGGACGGTACTCTGCGCCCCTGCGTGGATTATCGAGGGCTGAATGACATAACGGTTAAGAATCGTTATCCGCTTCCCCTTATGTCGTCAGCCTTCGAGATTTTGCAGGGAGCCAGGTTCTTTACTAAGTTGGACCTTCGTAACGCTTACCATCTCGTACGCATCAGAGAGGGGGACGAGTGGAAAACGGCGTTTAACACTCCGTTAGGGCATTTTGAATACCGGGTTCTGCCGTTCGGTCTCGCTAATGCTCCAGCTGTCTTTCAGGCATTAGTTAATGATGTACTGAGAGACATGCTGAACATTTTTGTTTTCGTTTACCATGACGATATCCTGATTTTTTCACCGTCACTCGAGATTCATGTTCAGCACGTTCGACGTGTACTCCAGCGCCTTTTAGAGAATTGTCTCTACGTGAAGGCTGAGAAGTGCGCCTTTCATGTCTCCTCTGTCACATTTCTCGGTTCTGTTATTTCCGCTGAAGGCATTCAGATGGATCCCGCTAAGGTCCAGGCTGTCAGCGATTGGCCCGTTCCTAAGTCACGTGTCGAGTTGCAGCGCTTTCTCGGTTTCGCTAATTTCTATCGGCGTTTCATTCGTAATTTCGGTCAAGTGGCTGCCCCTCTCACAGCTCTGACTTCTGTCAAGACTTGCTTTAAGTGGTCCGGTTCCGCCCAGGGAGCTTTTGATCTCCTCAAGAAGCGTTTTACATCCGCCCCTATCCTTGTTACTCCTGACGTCACTAAACAATTCATTGTCGAGGTTGACGCTTCAGAGGTGGGCGTGGGAGCCATTCTGTCTCAGCGCTTCCAGTCTGACGATAAGGTCCATCCTTGCGCTTACTTTTCTCATCGCCTGTCGCCATCGGAACGCAACTATGATGTGGGTAACCGCGAACTGCTCGCCATCCGCTTAGCCATAGGCGAATGGCGACAGTGGTTGGAGGGGGCGACCGTTCCTTTTGTCGTTTGGACTGACCATAAGAACCTTGAGTACATCCGTTCTGCCAAACGACTTAATGCACGTCAAGCTCGTTGGGCGTTGTTTTTCGCTCGTTTCGAGTTCGTGATTTCCTATCGTCCGGGAAATAAGAACACCAAGCCTGATGCCTTATCCCGTCTCTTTAGTTCTTCTGTGGCTTCTACCGACCCCGAGGGGATTCTCCCTGAAGGGCGTGTTGTCGGGTTGACTGTCTGGGGAATTGAGAGACAGGTAAAGCAAGCACTCACTCACACTGCGTCGCCGCGCGCTTGTCCTAGTAACCTTCTGTTCGTTCCTGTCTCTACTCGTCTGGCTGTTCTTCAGTGGGCTCACTCTGCCAAGTTAGCTGGCCATCCCGGCGTTCGGGGTACGCTTGCTTCTATTCGCCAGCGGTTTTGGTGGCCTACTCAGGAGCGGGACACGCGCCGTTTCGTGGCTGCTTGTTCGGACTGCGCGCAGACTAAGTCAGGTAACTCTCCTCCTGCCGGTCGTCTCAGACCGCTTCCCATTCCTTCTCGACCATGGTCTCACATCGCCTTAGACTTTATTACCGGTCTGCCTTCGTCTGCGGGGAAGACTGTGATTCTTACGGTTATCGATAGGTTCTCTAAGGCGGCACATTTCATTCCCCTCGCTAAGCTTCCTTCCGCTAAGGAGACGGCACAAATCATCATTGAGAATGTGTTCAGAATTCATGGCCTCCCGTTAGACGCCGTTTCAGACAGAGGTCCGCAATTCACGTCACAGTTTTGGAGGGAGTTCTGTCGTTTGATTGGTGCTTCCGTCAGTCTCTCTTCCGGGTTTCATCCCCAGTCTAACGGTCAAGCAGAAAGGGCCAATCAGTCGATTGGTCGCATATTACGCAGCCTTTCGTTTCGAAACCCTGCGTCTTGGGCAGAACAGCTCCCCTGGGCTGAGTACGCTCACAACTCGCTTCCTTCGTCTGCTACCGGGCTATCTCCGTTTCAGAGTAGTCTTGGGTACCAGCCTCCTCTGTTCTCGTCCCAGCTCGCCGAGTCCAGCGTTCCCTCCGCTCAGGCTTTTGTCCAACGTTGTGAGCGCACCTGGAGGAGGGTCAGGTCTGCACTTTGCCGTTACAGGGCGCAGACTGTGAGAGCCGCCAATAAACGTAGGATTAGGAGTCCTAGGTATTGTCGCGGTCAGAAAGTGTGGCTTTCCACTCGTAACCTTCCCCTTACGACAGCTTCTCGCAAGTTGACTCCGCGGTTCATTGGTCCGTTCCGTGTCTCTCAGGTCGTCAATCCTGTCGCTGTGCGACTGCTTCTTCCGCGACATCTTCGTCGCGTCCACCCTGTCTTCCATGTCTCTTGTGTCAAGCCTTTTCTTCGCGCCCCCGTTCGTCTTCCCTCCCCCCCCCCCGTCCTTGTCGAGGGCGCTCCTATTTACAAGGTACGGAAGATCATGGACATGCGTTCTCGGGGACGTGGTCATCAGTACTTAGTGGATTGGGAGGGTTACGGTCCTGAGGAGAGGAGTTGGGTTCCATCTCGGGACGTGCTGGACCGTTCGTTGATTGATGATTTCCTTCGTTGCCGCCAGGGTTCCTCCTCGAGTGCGCCAGGAGGCGCTCGGTGAGTGGGGGGGTACTGTCATGTTTTGTCTTTGATCTTCATGTCTTGTCCCTGTGCTTCCCTCTGCTGGTCTTATTAGGTTCTTTCCCTCTTTCTCTCTCTCTCTCTCCTCCTCCCTCTCTCCCTCTCCCGCTCTCTCTCTCTATCGTTCCGTTCCTGCTCCCAGCTGTTTCTCATTCTCCTAACGACCTCATTTACTCTTTCACACCTGTCCCCTATTTTGCCCTCTGATTAGAGTCCCTATTTCTCCCTCTGTTTTCCGCTTCTGTCCTGGTCGGATTCTTGTTTGATGTTTGCTGTTCCTGTGTCCTTGTTCCGCCCTGTCGTGTTTTTGCCTTCTTCAGATGCTGCGTGTGAGCAGGTGTCTATGTCAGCTACGGCCTGTGCCTTCCTGAAGCGACCTGCAGTCTGTGGTCGCGTCTCCTGTCGTTCCTCTCTACTGACGAGAGGATTTCAGTTTCCTGTTTTGGATTTACCTTTGATATATCCAGGAGAATCATTGTTTGTTTGATACTGGAATAAAGACTCTGTTACTATTACGTCGCTTTTGGGTCCTCATTCATCAGCATAACAAGCAGAGACTTGTAGATGACCTGGAGCCAGTGGGTTTGGCGACGCGTATGAAGCGATGGCCAGCCAACGAGAACGTACAGGTCGCAGTGGTGGGTGGTATATGGGGCTTTCCTATCACGGATGGCACTGTGATAGACTGCATCCAATTTGTTGAGTAGAGTGTTGGAGGCTATTTTATAAATGACATCGCCGAAGTCGTGATGTGACACAGATGGGACACAGACCCACTGAGTTCACATTAACCCTGGTCTCCCATTAACTTACTCCAACTAGAGGTGTTAATTCAATCTTTACAATTGAACTCAACCTATAGCGTCCTAGACATTAGCAGTCAACCTATAGGGAAAGGGAAAGGGGATACCTAGTCAGTTATCCAACTGAATGTAATCAACTGAAAAGTGTCTTCCTCATTTAACCAAACCCCTCTGAATCAGAGAGGTGCGGAGGGTTGCCTTAATCGACATCCACGTCTTCAGCACCCAGGGAACAATGGGTTAACTGCCTTGCTCAGGTGCAGAACGACAGATTTTTACCTTGTCATGCCGGGGATTCGATCCAGCAACCTTTCGGTTACTGGCCCAACACTCTAACCACTAGCGCCCTATACATTAGCAGCCGTACTAGCCTGCGTAGGTCATGCATTAGTGACTAATGTAAAGGGGGAAAATAAGTACTTGTAAAGCATTCAGAAATTATTCTGCTCACTCATTTCAACTAGGTTAAGTAGTAGTGACAGAATTTATCCACTGACGACTGAGAGAGTAATGCTGGATTGACTAGGTTAAGTAGTAGTGACAGAGAGCACGAAAAAGTATGATAATGTATGCACTCCTACTGTAAGTCGCTCTGGATAAGAGTGTCTGCTAAAAGACACACATGTAAATGTAAAAAATAAGTAGGCCTAAACTGGAGTTTTAATGTGGCTATTAGTGATGGGGGGGATCTATCGTAATATTATTTTTGCGCTAGTCTGCTGTACCTGCACCAAAACAATTTGTTTTCAGACTTTTTATTTCAATGACTGATCAAAACTAATTTTCTCATTGGCCCTCTCTTGTCCCTCTGCAGCAGACGTATGGTGAGCAATATGTTTGGAACTGTGAGGGGACACAAAGACACACACACACACACACACACACACACACACACACACACACACACACACACACACACACACACACACACACTCAGGGACACACACACTCAGGGACACTCGAACACATACATCATTATTACATTTTTTGTATTTATTTTTTGAATATCGTTGTTTTTATAATGTGTGTGTGACTGTCCTTGTCTGTCAGTGTATCAGTGTTTTGTTACTTGTCATGTTCTGTGTTTTGTGTGGACCTTCCCAGCCCTACTGGCTATATCTGTTTACAGTGATATTCTACATACAGTATCCATCTAGAACAACAAGAGAATATTAAAGGATATAAATAACATGTTTATAGTTGTTGGTAACTGGATGAAAAGGGGGTTTATGGTTCAGCCCTGTACAGTGTAGTCTGGATGAAAAGGGGGTTTATGGTTCAGCCCTGTACAGTGTAGTCTGGATGAAAAGGGGGTTTATGGTTCAGCCCTGTACAGTGTAGTCTGGATGAAAAGGGGGTTTATGGTTCAGCCCTGTACAGTGTAGTCTGGATGAAAAGGGGGTTTATGGTTCAGCCCTGTACAGTGTAGTCTGGATGAAAAGGGATTTTATGGTTCAGCCCTGTACAGTGTAGTCTGGATGAAAAGGGATTTTATGGTTCAGCCCTGTACAGTGTAGTCTGGATGAAAAGGGATTTTATGGTTCAGCCCTGTACAGTGTAGTCTGGATGAAAAGGGGGTGTATGGTTCAGCCCTGTACAGTGTAGTCTGGATGAAAAGAGGGTTTATGGTTCAGCCCTGTACAGTGTAGTCTGGATGAAAAGGGGGTTTATGGTTCAGCCCTGTACAGTGTAGTCTGGATGAAAAGGGGGTGTATGGTTCAGCCCTGTACAGTGTAGTCTGGATGAAAAGGGGGTTTATGGTTCAGCCCTGTACAGTGTAGTCTGGATGAAAAGGGGGTTTATGGTTCAGCCCTGTACAGTGTAGTCTGGATGAAAAGGGATTTTATGGTTCAGCCCTGTACAGTGTAGTCTGGATGAAAAGGGGGTTTATGGTTCAGCCCTGTACAGTGTAGTCTGGATGAAAAGGGATTTTATGGTTCAGCCCTGTACAGTGTAGTCTGGATGAAAAGGGATTTTATGGTTCAGCCCTGTACAGTGTAGTCTGGATGAAAAGGGATTTTATGGTTCAGCCCTGTACAGTGTAGTCTGGATGAAAAGGGATTTTATGGTTCAGCCCTGTACAGTGTAGTCTGGATGAAAAGGGGGTTTATGGTTCAGCTCTGTACAGTGTATTCTGGATGAAAAGGGGGCTTATGGTTCAGCCCTGTACAGTGTAGTCTGGATGAAAAGGGGTTTTATGGTTCAGCTCTGTACAGTGTAGTCTGGATGAAAAGGGGGTTTATGGTTCAGCCCTGTACAGTGTAGTCTGGATGAAAAGGGGGTTTATGGTTCAGCCCTGTACAGTGTAGTCTGGATGAAAAGGGGTTTTATGGTTCAGCCCTGTACAGTGTAGTCTGGATGAAAAGGGATTTTATGGTTCAGCCCT
>NC_092094.1:11018318-11035818 GCF_045679555.1 Salvelinus alpinus
AACAGAATAAAAGAGAGAAAGAAAGAGATGTCAGGAAGTCTTATGGTGAACTGGACAGTAATTGCTGTTGGCCTCTCATCTGGGTGATAGTAATGATGTACATTGAAATAACAGACCGCTCAAAGCCTTAAGTGTCATGTCACTAGTTAGTTCATCACCTGCTAAGTTAGTTGTAGTAATGGGATAGTTCCCACTCACATTGGAAACCTCTCATTGCCTGTAGTGTCACTAGCTACTAGTGTAACTAGTTACAATGTGATAATATTAGTAAGTAGTACTAGTTCAAATCAAATCAAATCAAATCAAATTTTATTAGTCACATACACATGGTTAGCAGATGTTAATGCGAGTGTAGCGAAATGCTTGTGCTTCTAGTTCCGACAATGCAGTAATAACCAACAGTAATCTAACCTAACAATTCCACAACTACTACCTTACACACACACACAAGTGTAAAGGGATAAAGAATATGTACATAAAGATATATGAATGAGTGGTGGTACAGAACGGCATGGCAGATGCAGTAGATGGTATAGAGTACGGTATATACATATGAGATGAGTACTGTAGGGTATGTAAACATAAAGTGGCATAGTTTAAAGTGGCTAGTGGTACATGTATTACATAAAGATGGCAAGATGCAGTAGATGATATAGAGTACAGTATATACATATGAGATGGGTAATGTAGGGTATGTAAACATTATATTAAGTGGCATTGTTTAAAGTGGCTAGTGGTACATTTTTACATAATTTCCATCAATTCCCATTTTTAAAGTGGCTGGAGTTGAGTCAGTATGTTGGCAGCGGCCGCTAAATGTTAGTGGTGGCTGTTTAACAGTCTGATGGCCTTGAGATAGAAGCTGTTTTTCAGTCTCTCGGTCCCTGCTTTGATGCACCTGTACTGACCTCGCCTTCTGGATGATAGCGGGGTGAACAGGCAGTGGCTTGGGTGGTTGTTGTCCTTGATGATCTTTATGGCCTTCCTGTGACATCGGGTGGTGTAGGTGTCCTGGAGGGCAGGTAGTTTGCCCCTGGTGATGCGTTCTGCAGACCTCACTACCCTCTGGAGAGCCTTACGGTTGTGGGCGGAGCAGTTGCCGTACCAGGCGGTGATACAGCCCGACAGGATGCTCTCGATTGTGCATCTGTAGAAGTTTGTGAGTGCTTTTGGTGACAAGCCGAATTTCTTCAGCCTCCTGAGGTTGAAGAGGCGCTGCTGCGCCTTCTTCACAACGCTGTCTGTGTGGGTGGACCAATTCAGTTTGTCCGTGATGTGTACACCGAGGAACTTAAAACTTTCCACCTTCTCCACTACTGACCCGTCGATGTGGATAGGGGGGTGCTCCCTCTGCTGTTTCCTGAAGTCCACAATCATCTCCTTTGTTTTGTTGACGTTGAGTGTGAGGTTATTTTCCTGACACCACACTCCGAGGGCCCTCACCTCCTCCCTGTAGGCCGTCTCGTCGTTGTTGGTAATCAAGCCTACCACTGTAGTGTCATCCGCAAACTTGATGATTGAGTTGGAGGCGTGCATGGCCACGCAGTCGTGGGTGAACAGGGAGTACAGGAGAGGGCTCAGAACGCACCCTTGTGGGGCCCCAGTGTTGAGGATCAGCGGGGTGGAGATGTTGTTACCTACCCTCACCACCTGGGGGCGGCCCGTCAGGAAGTCCAGGACCCAGTTGCACAGGGCGGGGTCGAGACCCAGGGTCTCGAGCTTGATGACGAGTTTGGAGGGTACTATGGTGTTAAATGCTGAGCTGTAATCGATGAACAGCATTCTCACATGGGTATTCCTCTTGTCCAGATGGGTTAGGGCAGTGTGCAGTGTGGTTGCGATTGCGTCGTCTGTGGACCTATTGGGTCGGTAAGCAAATTGGAGTGGGTCTAGGGTGTCCGGTAGGGTGGAGGTGATATGGTCCTTGACTAGTCTCTCAAAGCACTTCATGATGACGGAAGTGAGTGCTACGGGGCGGTAGTCGTTTAGCTCAGTTACCTTAGCTTTCTTGGGAACAGGAACAATGGTGGCCCTCTTGAAGCATGTGGGAACAGCAGACTGGGATAAGGATTGATTGAATATGTCCGTAAACACACCAGCCAGCTGGTCTGCGCATGCTCTGAGGACGCGGCTGGGAATGCCGTCTGGGCCTGCAGCCTTGCGAGGGTTAACACGTTTAAATGTTTTACTCACCTCGGCTGCAGTGAAGGAGAGCCCGCAGGTTTTGGTAGGGGGCCGTGTCAGTGGCACTGTATTGTCCTCAAAGCGGGCAAAAAAGTTGTTTAGCCTGTCTGGGAGCAAGACATCCTGGTCCGCGACGGGGCTGGTTTTCTTTTTGTAATCCGTGATTGACTGTAGACCCTGCCACATACCTCTTGTGTCTGAGCTGTTGAATTGCGACTCGATTTTGTCTCTGTACTGAGACTTAGCCTGTTTGATTGCCTTGCGGAGAGAATAGCTACACTGTTTGTATTCGGTCATGCTTCCGGTCACCTTGCCCTGGTTAAAAGCAGTGGTTCGCGCTTTCAGTTTCACACGAATGCTGCCGTCAATCCACGGTTTCTGGTTTGGGAATGTTTTTATCGTTGCTGTGGGTACGACATCGTCAATGCACTTCCTAATGAACTCGCTCACCGAATCAGCATATTCGTCAATATTGTTTTTGGACGCGATGCGGAACATATTCCAATCCGCGTGATCGAAGCAGTCTTGAAGCGTGGATTCAGATTGGTCGGACCAGCGTTGAACAGACCTGAGCGCGGGAGCTTGTTGTTTGAGTTTCTGTTTGTAGGCTGGAATCAACAAAATGGAGTCGTGGTCAGCTTTTCCGAAAGGGGGGCGGGGGAGGGCCTTATAAGCGTCGCGGAAATTAGTATAACAATGGTCTAGGGTTTTTCCAGCCCTGGTAGCACAATCGATATGCTGATAGAATTTAGGGAGTTTTGTTTTTAGATTAGCCTTGTTAAAATCCCCAGCTACGATGAATGCAGCCTCAGGGTGTGTGGTTTCCAGTTTACAAAGAGTCAGATAAAGTTCGTTCAGGGCCATCGATGTGTCTGCTTGGGGGGGAATATATACGGCTGTGATTATGATTGAAGAGAATTCCCTTGGTAGATAATGCGGTCGACATTTGATTGTGAGGAGTTCTAGATCAGGTGAACAGAATGACTTGAGTTCCTGTGTGTTGTTATGATGATCACACCACTTCTCGTTAATCATAAGGCATACCCCCCCGCCCCTCTTCTTACCGGAAAGATGTTTGTTTCTGTCGGCGCGATGCATGAAGAAACCAGCTGGCTGCACCGACTCCGTTAGCGTCCCTTGAGTTAGCCATGTTTCCGTGAAGCAGAGCACGTTGCAATCCCTGATGTCTCTCTGGAATGCTACCCGTGCTCGGATTTCATCAACCTTATTGTCAAGAGACTGGACATTGGCGAGTAGTATGCTAGGGAGTGGAGCGCGATGTGCCCGTCTCCGAAGCCTGACCACGAGACCGCCTCGTTTACCCCTTTTTCGGCGTCGCACAGGGTCGCCGGCTGGGATCAGATCCATTGTATTGGGTGGAAGGCAAAACACTGGATCCGTTTCGGGAAAGTCATATTCCTGGTAGGAACGATGATGAGTTGACGTTAATCGTATATTCAGTAGTTCCTCCCGACTGTATGTAATGAAACCTAAGATTACCTGGGGTACCGATGTAAGAAATAACACGTAAAAAAACAAAATACTGCATATTTTCCAAGGAACGCGAAGCGAGGCGGCCATCTCTTTTCGGCGCCGGAAGTTCAGCAGGTTCTAGTTAGTTCTAGTAATGGTAGCCCATAGTCCCCTCTCTCATTAGAAATCAAATGGAGAGGTCAAATTCACGACCTGCGTTAGTTAGATTTGACTTATTCAGATGCTCATAAAACATATCAAATGTAAGTATACTGTATAATCATACCTTCACCAGCTGTAGTCTACAGGCTGTGCTGTGAAAAGCATTTCTTAAAAACCTTAAATAGCAGACTGCCAGGACGCTCTAGTAGTATTTGTATTGTGTTTAAATGGGCCATCTCATCTCCTGTCGGATGTTTATCAGATCTGTGCTGTCAGCTTTTGACACAGTACTCTCAAGACAACACTGTGTTTTATCTACTGGCTCAGCAGTCTGCTGCCATCTGAGCTTAATTGACGTTGGCTTCCCTGGTTGTGTCAGCACAGGGCATGTGGTGGCATAGTGGGTTAGTAATAGAAGTGGGGCATGGGGTGGCATAGTGGGTTAGTAATGGAAGTGGGGCATGGGGTGGCATAGTGGGTTAGTAATGGAAGTGGGGCATGGGGTGGCATAGTGGGTTAGTAATGGAAGTGGGGCATGGGGTGGCATAGTGGGTCAGTAATGGAAGTGGGGCATGGGGTGGCATAGTGGGTTAGTAATGGAAGTGGGGCATGGGGTGGCATAGTGGGTTAGTAATGGAAGTGGGGCATGGGGTGGCATAGTGGGTCAGTAATGGAAGTGGGGCATGGGGTGGCATAGTGGGTTAGTAATGGAAGTGGGGCATGGGGTGGCATAGTGGGTTAGTAATGGAAGTGGGGCATGGGGGTGGTATAGTGGGTCAGTAATGGAAGTGGGGCATGGGGGTGGCATAGTGGGTCAGTAATGGAAGTGGGGCATGGGGTGGCATAGTGGGTTAGTAATGGAAGTGGGGCATGGGGTGGCATAGTGGGTCAGTAATGGAAGTGGGGCATGGGGGTGGCATAGTGGGTCAGTAATGGAAGTGGGGCATGGGGTGGCATAGTGGGTTAGTAATGGAAGTGGGGCATGGGGGTGGCATAGTGGGTCAGTAATGGAAGTGGGGCATGGGGGTGGCATAGTGGGTCAGTAATGGAAGTGGGGCATGGGGGTGGCATAGTGGGTCAGTAATGGAAGTGGGGCATGGGGTGGCATAGTGGGTCAGTAATGGAAGTGGGGCATGGGGTGGCATAGAGGGATAGTAATGGAAGTGGGGCATGGGGTGGCATAGTGGGTTAGTAATGGAAGTGGGGCATGGACAAGACACCATTGTACAGGATCAGGTTAGGTAGGCCTATACAGTGCCTTCGGTAAGTATTCAGACCCCTTGACTTCTTCCACATTTTGTTATGTTACAGCCTTATTCTAAAAATGAATGAATTGCTTTTTTTCCCTCATCAATCTATGCACAATACCCCATAATGACATCACAATACCCCATAATGACATCACAATACCCCATAATGACACCACAATATCCCATAATGACATCACAATACCCCATAACGACAAAGCAAAAACAGGTTTTTAGAAATATTTGCAAATTCATAATAAAAAGAAAAACTGAATTAGGACATTTACATAACTATTCAGACCCTTTACTCAGTACTTTGTTGAAGCACCTTTGGCAGCGTCTATAGCCACAAGTCTTCTTGGTTATGATGCTACAAGCTTGGCACACCTGTATTTGGGGAGTTTCTCCCATTCTTCTCTGCAGATTCTCACGAGCTCTCCAGAGATGTTAGATCGGGTTCAAGTCCGGGCTCTGCCTGGGCCACTCATGGCCATTCAGACACTTGTCCCGAAGCCAATTCTGCGTTGTCTTGGCTCTGTGCTTAGGGTCGTTGTTCTGTTGGAAGGTGAACCTTTGCCCAGTCTGAGGTCTTGAGTGCTCTGGAGCAGGTTTTCATTAAGGATCTCTCTGTACTTTGCTCCGTTCATCTTTGTCTCGATCCTGACTAGTCTCCCTGCCGCTGAAAAACATCCCCACAGCATGATGCTGCCACCACCATGCTTCACCGTAGGGATGCTGCCAGGTTTCCTCCAGACGTGACGCTTTGCATTCAAGCCAAAGAGTACAATCTTGGCTTCATCAGACCAGAGAATCTTGTTTCTCATGGTCTGAGAGTCACTAGGTGCCTTTTGGCAAACTCCAAGTGGGCTGTCATATGCCTTTTACTGAGGAGTGGCTTCCGTCTGGCAACTCTACCATAAAGGCCTGATTGGTGGAGTGCTGCAGAGATGGTTGTCCTTCTGGAAGGTTCTCCCATCTCCACAGAGGAACTCTAGAGCTCTTTCAGAGTGACCATTGGGTTCTTGGCCCCCTCCCTGACCAAGGCCCTTCTCCCCCGATTGTTCAGTTTGGCCGGGCGACCAGCTCTAGGAAGAGTCTTGTGGTTCCAAATGTCTTCCATTTAAGAATGATGGAGGCCACTGTGTTCTTGGGGACCGTCAATGCTGCAGACATAATTTGGTACTTTCCCCAGATCTGTGCCTCGACACAATCCTGTCTCGGATCTGTACGGACAATTCCTTCGACCTCATGGCTTGGTTTTTGCTCTGACATGCACTATCAACTGTGGGACCTGATATAGACAGTTGTGTGCCTTTCCAAATCATGTCCAATCAACATCTCAAGGATGATCAATGGAAACAGGATGCACCTGAGTTCAATTTCATAGCAAAGGGTCTAAAAACGTATGTAAATAAGGTGTTTCTGTTTTTATATTTGTATACATTTGTTAAAATTCTTAAAAACCTGTTTTTACTTTGTCATTATGGGGTATTGTGTGTAGATTGTTGAGGATTTTTTGTTATTTAATCAATTTTAGAATTAGGCTGTAACGTAACAAAATGTGAAAAAAGTCAAGGGGTCTGAATACTTTCCGAAGGCACTGTATGATGGGCTAAGTTAGGGTGTGTGGGCACATCCATGTGTCTGTATGTCTGTGTGTTGGGGTCAGGTGTATGGATGGGGTATCTGCACCCAAGTTGGATGTAGTGGGAAGGAGATGAATACCCTCAGGCTATGGGGGTGGTTGTCTCCTCTTCTAGTGTGTTCCAGGCCCAGTGGTACCACTGTGGTATCGGGGGGACTAGTGGCCTTGTTGGGTGGACTCAGTTACACAGCAGCAACTCTCTCAAGGATTATTACTACAGCACCGCTGGTCCCCCCCCCTCCCCACACACACACACATACACACACTCCGCTGACCAGCTGGAGGAGAGGAGTTGCTATACCTCTTTAATTGTAATTGTATGGAGCGGTGGCTCAGAGCGGTGGCTCCCTCTTGGATTAGAATCCAGGGGCTTTCGGATAATAATGAACATATTTATTCCCTCCTCTCCTCCTGGCCTGTCATATTCCTCCCTATTCTATCCTATTCTGTCATATTCCTCCCTATTCTGTCCTATTCTGTCCTATTCTGTCCTATTCTGACCTATTCTGTCCTCCTGGTCTCTATATACTAAATCAGCTCTTTCATGCTACGTTTAATGGGTTTAAAGAAATAGTGGCCACCACAGTGTGGCGTTAATAGCCTTGTTGTTATTGTTGTTGTGGAAAGAGATGGGTATTGTTGACATGACCTGATGATTTGACAGTACTGTACTGGAGGAAGGCTCATCGGGTTGAATATTGGTTCTCTAAATGTTTGGGAGAATAAAGAGTGCGACTTTCGTTGTTTTCCTACAGTACAATATTTAGCATACAGTTTGAACTGGATAATGGTAGCTAGATATAGAGTGATTGAATGAATCTATTTTAAAATACGTAGATAACAGTGCTCCAGCCAGAGACGCCCTCCACATAATCATCAAGGATAACACAATAGAGCTGGAAAGCTGATTTCGATTGTGGTCCTCGGATGTGTTTCTTCTACGTTCTCCTTTATCAGGTTCTGGTCCAGTGCTCCTCACCTCCTCCTCCTCCTCCTCCTCCGCCTCCTCCTCCTCCTCCTCCTCCTCCTCCTCCTCCTCCTCCTCCTCCTAGCCCTGCAATCGTAAATGAGCTTGATGAAATGGCTCCCATGGATCTTATTGTATCAAATCCTCAGCCGGAGCTGTCGGCCAGTGTACACAGCCCCGTGATTGGCTGCCCCAGGCGAGTAATACAGGGTTTCCCTGGGGAGCTTTAGTTTATTGCAGGTGCCAGGGCCATGTAGAAGACATTACCCCACCTCTCCCCCCTCATTCAGCTATCAAGCACCAGCCATTGGCTAGGGGCTAGCCACTAAATCCATCTAACTCCACCACTAACCAACACATCAGATCATCCATCTGTAACTCCACCACTAACCAACACATCAGATCATCTATCTATAACTCCACCACTAACCAACACATCAGATCATCTATCTATAACTCCACCACTAACCAACACATCAGATCATCTATCTATAACTCCACCACTAACCAACACATCAGATCATCCATCTATAACTCCACCACTAACCAACACATCAGGTCATCTATCTATAACTCCACCACTAACCAACACATCAGATCATCCATCTATAACTCCACCACTAACCAACACATCAGGTCATCTATCTATAACTCCACCACTAACCAACACATCAGATCATCCATCTATAACTCCACCACTAACCAACACATCAGATCATCCATCTGTAACTCCACCACTAACCAACACATCAGATCATCTATCTATAACTCCACCACTAACCAACACATCAGATCATCTATCTATAACTCCACCACTAACCAACACATCAGATCATCTATCTGTAACTCCACCACTAACCAACACATCAGATCATCCATCTGTAACTCCACCACTAACCAACACATCAGATCATCTATCTATAACTCCACCACTAACCAACACATCAGATCATCTATCTATAACTCCACCACTAACCAACACATCAGATCAACTATCTGTAACTCCACCACTAACCAACACATCAGATCATCCATCTGTAACTCCACCACTAACCAACACATCAGATCATCTATCTATAACTCCACCACTAACCAACACATCAGATCATCCATCTGTAACTCCACCACTAACCAACACATCAGATCATCTATCTATAACTCCACCACTAACCAACACATCAGATCATCCATCTATAACTCCACCACTAACCAACACATCAGGTCATCTATCTATAACTCCACCACTAACCAACACATCAGATCATCCATCTGTAACTCCACCACTAACCAACACATCAGATCATCCATCTATAACTCCACCACTAACCAACACATCAGATCATCCATCTGTAACTCCACCATTAACCAACACATCAGATCATCTATCTGTAACTCCACCACTAACCAACACATCAGATCATCCATCTGTAACTCCACCATTAACCAACACATCAGATCATCCATCTGTAACTCCACCACTAACCAACACATCAGCTCATCTATCTGTAACTCCAGGAAGTAGGGAGAAGTAGGGGTTAATTCCCTCTACTAAACAGAGCTGGG
The DNA here is from genome assembly GCF_045679555.1 of Salvelinus alpinus. NCBI lineage: Eukaryota > Metazoa > Chordata > Actinopteri > Salmoniformes > Salmonidae > Salvelinus > Salvelinus alpinus. Next base: position 11,027,560 of record NC_092094.1, read on the forward strand.
CTGAGCTGTAGCCTACAGGGCTGGCCCAGTTACACATGCACCACAGTTGCTGGAACCATGCTGGAAAGGAGAATGTAAAATGAAAATCTCAGAGCCAGCACAGTATGGTCCGGTTAGGCACGATAGTGTAAAATGGGCAGACTACTGATGTGGCTAAGTACTACCAGACTCCCCCCTGTCCTGGTCCCTGACTCACCCTGCAGCTATGGGGTCTGGAAGAAAAAGATGGAGAGAGAGACGGAAAGAGGGCTGGCTTAATTGGACCACATTATTCCTTTATTGAGTAACACAAAAATCCCAAATCAAATATCGCCGTCTGAGACAACCGGGCAGAGCACTTTATTCTGCTGTGCTGGAAGACTGTGACATTTTCATTAGATTTAGTGGGACACTGACCGGGCGCCTCAGGTGACATTGGCAAGAAGGCAGCAGGATAAAATCAGGTCATACTCCAATTCCTAAATGGAGAAAATGTCTCAATCTCTTCCTCAGAGCTGTGTAGTTTTTCTACTGTTTGATGGTAGGGTATGCATGCATACCAAATGTATATAGACTATTTTATGATGCTACTGTTGAATTACGTATGATTCGCTAAGATGTAAGGATATTCTGTTTCAATGGAGCACTTCCTAATTGGCTTACAAAAAGAGTAAGAGGCTGGTATTTAGAAGAATCCTTGATTGTATTTCCAGGAATTGATCTCCTATTCTGAGTCTTCTTGGCGATTGTTCCCTTTTTTCTTTGGCAACCCCCCCTCCCCCCTCCCTCTCCTTTCTCTCTTTCTGTCTCTTCTCTCTCTCTGTCTCTTCTCTCTCTCTGCCTCTTCACTCTCTTTCTCTTAGATAGATGGATTTTGTATTTGTGGTCCTGGCAACTTGAACTTTTTTTGGAACACCATTATTTTTGTCTTACTGAGATTTACTGTCAGGGCCCAGGTCTGACAGAATCTGTGCAGAAGATCTAGGTGCTACTCTAGGCCCTCCTTGATTGGGGACAGAAGCACCAGATTATCAGCAAACAGTAGACATTTGACTTCAGATTCTAGTATGGTGAGACCGGGGGCTGCAGACTTGTCTAGTGCCATCGCCAATTCGTTGATATATATGTTGAAGAGGTTGCGGCTTAAGCTGCATCCCTGTCTCACCCCACAGCCCTGTGGAAAGAAATGTGTGTGTTTTTTGCCAATTTTTACCAATAAAACCACTTTCCATCAATTTATATTGAAGACCCTCATGCCAAATTGAGTCAAACACTTTTTTGAAATTAACAAAGCATGAGAATACTTGTAGGGTGTGCAGGGTGAATACGTGGTCTGTTGTACTGTAATTTGGGAAAAAGCAAAAAAGCAAAAACAAAAATAATGGTGTTCCAAAAAAGTTTTCAAAAAGGCTTTACAGCGAAAGCACAACATATGATTATGTTAGTTGATAAAAGATACAAATGTTATTCACAGAATTAAAGATAGACTTCTCCTTAATGCAACCGCTGTGTCAGATTAAAAAAAATCTCAGTAAGACAAAAATAATGGTGTTCCAAAAAAGTTTTCAAAAAGGCTTTACAGCGAAAGCACAACATATGATTATGTTAGTTGATAAAAGATACAAATGTTATTCACAGAATTAAAGATAGACTTCTCCTTAATGCAACCGCTGTGTCAGATTTTAAAAAAACTTTACGGAAAAAGCATAATCTGAGTACGGCGCTCAGAGCCCAATCCAGCCAAAGAAATATCCGCCATGTTGGAGTCAACAGAAGTTAGAAATAACATGATAAATATTCACTTACCTTTGATTATCTTCATCCGAATGCACTCCCAGGAATCCCAATTAGACAATAAATGACTGATTTGTTCCATAAAGTTCCATAAAGTCCATCATTTATGTCCAAATAGCCACTAGTTGTTAGCGTGTTCAGCCCAGTAATCCATCTTCATGAGCACTACGTCCAGACAAAAACTCGAAAAGTTCCGTTACAGGTCGTAGAAACATGTCAAACGATGTATGGAATCAATCTTTAGGATGTTTTTGACATAAATCATCAATAATGTTCCAACCGGAGAATTCCATTGTCTGTAGCAAAGGACTGGAACGAGAGCTAACTCTGTCGGGAGCGCGCGTCACGAGCCTGAGACACTCTGCCAGACCCATGACTCATTCAGCTCCCATTCCCCCCTCCTTTATAGCAGAAGCCTGAAACACGTTTCTAAAGACGATTGACATCTAGTGGAAGCCGTAGGAAGTGCAACTTGACCCCATAGACACTGTGTATTCGGTAGGCCAAGCTTTAAAAAACTACAAACCTCAGATTTCCAACTTCCTGGTTGGATTTTCTCAGGTTTTCGCCTGCCATATGAGTTCTGTTATACTCACAGACATCATTCAAACATTTTTTGAAACTTCAGAGTGTTTTCCATCTAATACTACTAATAAGATGCATATATTAGCATCTGGGACAGAGTAGCAGGCAGTTTACTCTGGGCACGCATTTCATGCAAAAGTGAAAATGCTGCCCCCTATCCCAAACAGGTTTTAATCAGTATATTGTTTTCACTGAGGACATGTACGAGTCTGCTGTTAATGATAATGCAGAGGATTTTCCAGAGGTTGCGGTTGACGCATATCCCACAGTAGTTATTGGGGTCAAATTTTTCTCCACTTTTGTGGATCAGTCCTTGGTTCCAACTATTGGGGAAGATGCCAGAGCTAAGGATGATGTTAAAGAGTAGAGCCAATTGTAAGTATAGCCAATTGGAATTTGTGGTCTGTATATTTTATCATTTCATTGAGCATACCATCAACACTACAGGCCTTATTGGGTTGGAGGGTTTGTATTTTGTCCTGTAGTTCATTCAATGTAATTGGAGAATCCATTGGGTTCTGGTAGTCTTTAATAGATGGTTCTAAGACTTGTATTTGATCATGTATATGTTTTGCCTGTTTGTTCTTTGTTATAGAGCCGAAAAGATTGGAGAAGTGGTTTACCCATACATCTCCGTTTTGGATAGATAACTCTTCGTGTTGTTGTTTGTTTATTGTTTTCAAATTTTCCCAGAAGTGGTTAGAGTCTATGGATTCTTCAATTACATTGAGCTGATTTCTGATGTGCTGTTCCTTATTTTCCGTAGGGTATTTCTGTATTGTTTTAGTGATTCACCATAGTGAAGGCGTAGACTCAGGTTTTCTGAGTCTCTATGTTTTTGGTTGGATAGGTTTCTCAATTTCTTTCTTAGGTTTTTGCATTCTTCTTCAAACAATTTGCCATTTGTCATTGTTGTTCATTTTCTTCGGTTTTCTGTTTGACATTTTTAGATTTGATAGGGAAGCTGAGAGGTCAAATATACTGTTCAGGTTTTCTACTGCCAAGTTTACACCTGCACTATTACAGTGAAACATTTTGTCCAGGAAGTTGTCTAAAAGGAATTTGTTTTTGCCTAATTCGATTTTTTGGTAGGTTTCCACACTACCACACTACCAGATTCTTTGGTATGTTTCCATAGCATTTCTTATTATTATTCAGTTTCTTTGGCTTTGATGCCTCATGTTTGAGTTTTGCTCTGTTCAAGTAGACTGTGATTTTGCTGTGATCTGATAGGGGTGTCAGTGGGCTGACTGTGAACACTCTGAGAGACTCTAGGTGGAGGTCAGTGATTAAGTAGTCTACAGTACTACTGCCAAGAGATGAGCTATAGGGGTAGCTACCGTAGGAGTCCCCTCAAAGCTTACTATTGACTATGTACATACCCAGCATGCGACAGAGCTGCAGGAGTTTTGTTGGTTATGTTGTCGTAGGTGTGCCTCTGGGGGCATATGGGGGAGGGAATGCTCCAGGTAGGTGTTTGTCCCCCTGCGTGCTGAGGGTGTCAGGTTCTTGTCCAGTTCTGCCATTTAGGTTGCCACAGACTAGTACATGTTCCTGGGCCTGGAAATGATTGATTCCCCCTCCAGGATGGAGAAGCTGTCTTCATAAAAGTATGGGGATTCTATTGGGGGGGGATTTAGGTAGCACACAGGAGGACTTTTTCCTCTGTTGAGATCATTTCCTTTAGAATTTCTGGCCAAGTGTAAAATGTTCCTGTTTTGATTAATTTATACCAAATTAGCAAACCCTCTGAGTCGCTTCCCTGTTTCATACCTGGTAGTTTGGTGGATGGAACTTCCAACTCTCTGTAACCTAGAGGGCAACCAGTTGGTCTGTCTCCTCTATACTAGGTTTCTTGTTGGATGACAATGTCTGTATTTCAGATGTTTTGGTGAAGTCCAGGTTCCAGCTCTTCAGGCCAAAGGCAGATGACCTCAGGCCTTGGATATTCCAGGATGAGATAGTGAAGGCTTTGTGTTCCATAAAGTGTCCAATGTTGTTAGCCGTTGGTTTGGCCTCAGACCAGTAAGTGTGAGCAGAACCTACTGAGCATCTGGTACATGCCATTGGCTTGGGCTAGTGTAAGAGTGGGGGTCGGGCCGGTTTGTCTGCTCACGGCCTGGGCATATGTGTGACTTTCACGTTGAGGCCTTTTTTTGCGGGAGTGGGGGCCTTGGAGTGGGCAGTAGGGGCATAGGTCTGATCTGATGGGGCCTAAATGGGGTGTGGGCATGGTTGACTTGGGGGTGTTGATTGGTTGGGGTGGGGGTGAGGATGTGGCTGGTGGTGCTGTGGTTTGGATGTAGGTCCTCTCGGCGTGGGTCCTCTATGTGTAGGTCTGGGGGGTGGTTCCCACAGGTCTGGGAGAGTGTCTCGCTAGTCTGGGAAGGGTGTTGATCTGTTGCTCCTGGTTGAAGTGTTGGGGCTGCGGTTGAGGGCGATGTCCTTTAGGGTCCGGGCGAAGGTGGGCTCTGCTGCCTTGTATAGGTGGACCTGGTCATAAAGGCTGGTCAAGTCCAGGGTGGAGTGGTGGGCCAGGTAGACAGTTGGTTTTGAGGCACAGTCACAGGAAATACTTGCGTTTACCCGCTGTATGGTAGCAAGTCTTTTCATGGTAGCAGGGTGGAGATAACCACTTGTGCGTTGGGGAAAGTGGAAGAAGCTTTTTCAATCACTCCCTTGAGTGCTGTGGCCACCCTTTCCTGCTGTGCTCTCAGGTCGTTTGTGCCTGTGTGTATTATTATGTGGCTTGGTGGCCCTAGTTGGTCGTCAGACAGAAGGTCTAGGGCGCATTGGGTTCTCTCTCTCTCTCTCTCTCTCTCTCTCTCTCTCTCTCTCTCTCTCTCTCTCTCTCTCTCTCTCTCTCTCTCTCTCTCTCTCTTTCTCTCCTCTTTCCTCTCTTTCTCTTCTCTTTCATCTCTCTCTCTCTCTCTCTCCTCTCGCTCTCTCTGTCTCTTCTCTCTTGTTCTCTCTCGTTCTCTCTCTGTCTCTTTCTCTTCTCTTTCCTCTCTCTCTCCTCTCGCTCTCTCTGTCACTTCTCTCTCTCACAATCTGAGGGACAGTTAATAGTTACAACAGTAGCTATTGCAGATTGCAACTTTAATATTGGGTGAATAACCCTCTGGTTACATTGCATAATGATGAACCTGATGCAATTAACACTCAGTCTATCAATTAACACTCAGATTTCCATCATTAGGTGCAATACTATCCTCTTCAATGAACTTGACCATAGAAACACAGCCCTCATCCACACAGTGGTGCATCACAGCAATCTAACTATCCGAGAGATTCTACAACAAACCATATCCTATAACCATAACACTATCTCTGCTCCTCTCATTACTGATGCGTGCTGATGTCTGTCAACTACCTTCTCTACTTCCTTGGCTGTCAGGGTTCTTCTCTCTGTGACCTAATTTCAGTCAGTCAGCCAGACAGAGAGACAGATGAGAGGATGGGAGAGGAGGGGAGGAGAGAGGGGAGGGGAGGAGAGGAGAGAGGGGAGGGGAGGAGAGGGGAGGAGCAAGGGGAGGGGAGGAGAGAGGGGAGGTGAGGAGAGGAGAGAGGGGAGGAGCAAGGGGAGGGGAGGAGAGAGGGGAGGGGAGGAGAGGAGAGAGGGGAGGAGCAAGGGGAGGGGAGGAGAGGCGAGAGGGGAGGGGAGGGGAGGAGAGAGGGGAGGGGAGGAGAGGAGAGAGGGGAGGAGCAAGGGGAGGGGGTGGAGAGGAGAGAGGGGAGGGGAGGGGAGGTATCCACTGGCAGCATGTCATCTGAGGTTGATGGTTGATGTGATCGATATGACAGTAGCTTAATGGTACTAACGTCATGGCAGTGAATCAGCTAAATGAAGCCGAGTGAGCCACGTCGCTCCCCATTGGAGCACACTAGTTCACACACATACACACATACACACATGCATGCGCAAGGGCACACACACACACACACACACACACACACACACACACACACACACACACACACACACACACACACACACACACACACACACACACACACACACACACACACACACACACCACACACACACACACACACACACACACACACACACACACACACACACACACACACACATTCATCAGAGCGCACTAGATCAAAACAATTGTTCACATCTCCCAGCTAAGTCCATCTCCATCTGCATAGCAACCACCTTGGATCCACAGTCACACAGCGACAGCCACCTGTATCTGTCTCTCTAGAGTGAATAATGACTTCACATGCTATTAATTTAACTGTACATCTGAAACAGTCTCAGTCACCTGCTATTGATCTAACTGTACATCTGTAACGTGGCATAGTCTCAGTCACCTGCTATTGATCTAACTGTACATCTGTAACGTGGCATAGTCTCAGTCACCTGCTATTGATCTAACTGTACATCTGTAACGTGGCATAGTCTCAGTCACCTGCTATTGATCTAACTGTACATCTGAAACAGTCTCAGTCTCTTCTCGGTCTCTTGATTTATGACCATTGATACTGGAGAGGATGTGCTTTGCCTTTTCATCTGAATAATGTATGTTCCTATATGTTCGCTCCCCCCTCCTATTTTTCCTCTGCTGCATTTTTCTCGAACTCTCTCTCTTTCTCCCGCTCTCTCTTTCTCTCTCTCTCTCTCTCTCTCTCTCTCTCTCTCTCTCTCTCTCTCTCTCTCTCTCTCTCTCTCTCTCTCTCTCTCTCTCTCTCTCTCTCTCTCTCTCTTTAGTTGTAAATGTGCACGAGTCTGAGCCGTTCTGATTGAGGAGAGAGGCGGGTCCTATCTGCGTCTGGGGGGGAGGACCTTCGTGTCAGATAACCAATCATGGAGAGGACGAGGACGAGGGCGGGTGCAGCTGTGTTCCTGATGCTGATCTTGGGTCACCTAGGCAACGCTCTGGAGGTCCCACTAGACCGTAAGAAGAACTATGAACACATCACATTCATTATATTGCTGTGGAGTCTGGAAGAGGTTGTAATAACCTCTAAAGAGGCAGTCCTATTTTAGTTTGTCGCTCCCACTAGACTGAAAGAACTAAACACATCACTTTCAAGCAAAGTCAAAGTTTATTTATCCTCCATCTCTCTTTCTCTCCCCCTCCCTCCCTGTATATCCCTCTGCCTCTGCTTCTCTCTCTCCCTCTTCCTTTCCATCCATCTTTCTCTCTTTCTCTCTTTATCTGTCTCTCTCTCTTTCTTTCATTCTATCTCTTTATCTATCTCTTTCTGTATCTCTTTCTCTCTCTGCTTCTCTCCTTCTCCCTCCCCCTTCTCAAAGTCAAAGTTACATTTGTATGGAGTCTGTAAGAGAAGTCTGTAAGAGGAGTCTGTAAGAGGAGTCTGTAAGAGGAGTCTGTAAGAGGTTGTAAGATCTGTTTTATAAGTGAGTAAGAACAGAAGGATTTTCTGTCATTTTAAGTTCTTGCAGAACCTTACACACACACCAACGTCATAATGTGGAAATATCACTATGTTGTGTGAGTAATGTTTTGAATCAATGACCATCTGGAAGCTGCAGTCTAATGCCTTCCAACTAACCAACCTTCTATCAACCAAGTTCTGATGGGGAGTAACTAAACCGGTTCAATCTTTTCCACCACTAATGTCTGGTTTTCTTTATTATGTCACTAATTTATGCTGATTCTTGGGGAAAAAGCAAAAGTTCTGGAAGAATGTAAGTTAAATTCCACCACCATGCCTGTGTGAATTCAGTGTGCCCACAGAGACTATTTGACTTGTGCATTTGGGTTTTTATTTGTATTAATTTTTTGTTTTGCGCTTATCCGTGTGGATTTGAGTGGATTTTAAGTATTGGTTGGACTTGCATACCATGCTCTTCTTGTTTGTTTGTTTGTTGTTTATTTGTTTTTTCGAGACATAGCAGGAAACTACACCACAAAAATC
>NC_092094.1:11038318-11040818 GCF_045679555.1 Salvelinus alpinus
TTCATGTAGCTAGAACTCATTCCTTTCATGTAGCTAGAACTCATTCCTTTCATGTAGCTAGAACTCATTCCTTTCATGTAGCTAGAACTCATTCCTTTCATGTAGCTAGAACTCATTCCTTTCATGTAGCTAGAACTCAATAATTTCATGTAGCTAGACCTCATTCATTTCATGTAGCTAGAACTCAATCATTTCATGTAGCTAGACCTCATTCATTTCATGTAGCATTCCTTCCATGTAGCTAGAACTCATTCCTTCCATGTAGCTAGAACTCATTCCTTCCATATAGCTAGAACTCATTCCTTCCATATAGCTAGAACTCATTCCTTCCATGTAGCTTGAACTCATTCCTTCCATGTAGCTAGAACTCATTCCTTCCATGTAGCTAGACCTCATTCCTTCCATGTAGCTAGAACTCATTCCTTCCATGTAGCTAGAACTCATTCCTTCCATGTAGCTAGAACTCATTCCTTCCATGTAGCTAGAACTCATTCCTTCCATGTAGCTAGAACTCATTCCTTCCATGTAGCTAGACCTCATTCCTTCCATGTAGCTAGAACTCATTCCTTCCATGTAGCTAGACCTCATTCCTTCCATGTAGCTAGAACTCATTCCTTCCATATAGCTAGAACTCATTCCTTCCATGTAGCTAGACCTCATTCCTTCCATATAGCTAGACCTCATTCCTTTCATGTAGCTAGATCTCATTCCTTCTTAGTGACGTTAGGTAAATGTATAAACCACATACTGGTATATCATGTTTCCCTCATGTGTATTTCAGGGTCCCCCTTGTGGTCAAAGGAGAGGAACGAGCCAATCAGAGTTCAGGAGGGCGAGGCTCTAGTGCTACATTGCCGGCCCCCTGCTGGCCTGCCCCCTCCCATCATCTTCTGGATGGACGTCAGTAAGTCTGGTCATTATAGTCCGCTGTCTGTTGTGCTGTAGTTTACTGTAGATACATAGATACCTGTAGATACCTGTTTGTTTACAGACATTTTAGCTGGATCATATGAGAACCTAATGGGTAATATGTCCTGTCCACACTTGTTTCTGAATGGTCATGTCTTGGGTAGTCTGTCCTTTTGGGTAGTCTGTCTGTTTGGTTTCATTGCTTGCAAATTATGAGTCGAAATATTCCTCATAAAACGAGACATTAATGGAAGCCTCAGTAGTGTGGCCTGATGGTGTTGACTTCTATCCTCCTGTTGACTTCTCTCCTCATGTTGACTTCTCTCCTCCTGTTGACTTCTCTCCTCATGTTGACTTCTCTCCTCATGTTGACTTCTCTCCTCATGTTGACTTCTCTCCTCCTGTTGACTTCTCTCCTCATGTTGACTTCTCTCCTCATGTTGACTTCTCTCCTCCTGTTGACTTCTCTCCTCATGTTGACTTCTCTCCTCCTGTTGACTTCTCTCCTCCTGTTGACTTCTCTCCTCATGTTGACTTCTCTCCTCATGTTGACTTCTCTCCTCCTGTTGACTTCTCTCCTCATGTTGACTTCTCTCCTCCTGTTGACTTCTCTCCTCCTGTTGACATCTCTCCTCATGTTGACTTCTCTCCTCATGTTGACTTCTCTCCTCATGTTGACTTCTCTCCTCCTGTTGACATCTCTCCTCATGTTGACTTCTCTCCTCATGTTGACTTCTCTCCTCATGTTGACTTCTCTCCTCATGTTGACTTCTCTCCTCATGTTGACTTCTCTCCTCCTGTTGACGTCTCTCCTCATGTTGACTTCTCTACTCATGTTGACTTTTCTCCTCATGTTGACTTCTCTCCTCATGTTGACTTCTCTCCTCCTGTTGACTTCTCTCCTCCTGTTGACGTCTCTCCTCATGTTGACTTCTCTCCTCATGTTGACTTCTCTCCTCATGTTGACTTCTCTCCTCATGTTGACTTCTCTCCTCCTGTTGACTTCTCTCCTCATGTTGACTTCTCTCCTCCTGTTGACTTCTCTCCTCCTGTTGACTTCTCTCCTCCTGTTGACGTCTCTCCTCATGTTGACTTCTCTCCTCATGTTGACTTTTCTCCTCATGTTGACTTCTCTCCTCATGTTGACTTCTCTCCTCATGTTGACTCCTCTCCTCATGTTGACTCCTCTCCTCATGTTGACTCCTCTCCTCATGTTGACTCCTCTCCTCATGTTGACTTCTCTCCTCATGTTGACTTCTCTCCTCATGTTGACTTCTCTCCTCATGTTGACTTCTCTCTTCATGTTGACTTCTCTCCTCATGTTGACTTCTCTCCTCATGTTGACTTCTCTCCTCATGTTGACTCCTCTCCTCATGTTGACTTCTCTTCTCATGTTGACTTCTCTCCTCATGTTGACTTCTCTCCTCATGTTGACTTCTCTCCTCATGTTGACTTCTCTCCTCATGTTGACTTCTCTCCTCATGTTGACTTCTCTTCTCATGTTGACTTCTCTCCTCATGTTGACTCCTCTCCTCATGTTGACTTCTCTTCTCATGTTGACTTCTCTCCTCATGTTGACTTCTCTCTTCAT
>NC_092094.1:11045818-11203318 GCF_045679555.1 Salvelinus alpinus
TATTTCATTAGAGCAAAGCAGATTGACAGCCTAGCAAACGGTGAATGTTCCAACCACTGCCACTCCAGTCTGTTAATCTATTCACTTCACCCAGCCAACCGAATTCTTTCCTCCCAATCCACTTAAAACCTCTCCACTGTCTTTGACATCTTTCATTTCCTATCAGTTCATTTCTCAGCGTTTGCAAAAGCGTCACTTCCTATGCGTCTGTCTGTCGAGTACCCCTGAAGCTACATGTCACGCAGACACGCAGTCAGCCGTACAACAGATGAGGCTACAGACAGGCTGATCTGACAGAGACGCTGTACCTCTCTTTCTGTATGATCATTGCCATCATCACAAGCACCATTTGTTGAACTCTTAATATCATAGTATCTTATCCAAAGATGATTATTTTGAGAAGATTATCCTTATCCTCACTGAACTGGGAAGTAGTTAACTATCTGGTATAACTGTACAGGAAAAGAAGATGTCGTAGATATCCACCACCTCTTAGTACAGTCCTACCGCTCGACCAAGAACCCCTTACAGTAAGACATGAAGGCATGGATTCATTCCAACACATTTACGACCTGTACACCGCGCTAGACTTTTAAAGGCAATTTCCCTTACTCTTCACTAGTAACGCTGCTGATGTCAGCTCAAACACAAATCACCTTTTAAAAAGTCAACTGCTGTGTTTGAGTATGTGAGCCCTGACCTGTACCTTCACAGTGGTACAACACTGACCTTGGTAAAACCCCAGGAATAAAATGAACAGAGCAGCAGTAGTCTTGTTGTGTCTCTGACCCCTCCGTTGTGACTGCAGACGGCTCGGCGGAGGAGAGGAAACCTACTTTCCTCATTCCTTCTGGCTCCAGCAGCTCCAAGATGGTGCTGAGAGGACAGGTCCTGGAGTTGGAGTGCGTCACTGAAGGACTGTAAGTACTTAGTGCCAATGAGAAACTGCCAATGTGTTGTACCTGTATTATGTGTTGTGTACGGTATACCTCTATTATTAATTCATTTTTACCATTATGTATGTGTGCTTATAGATCATAGTGACCTAAACAAGTTCACTGGAAACGTATGTCTTCACACTATTCTCTCTCTCTCTCTCTCTCTCCCTCCCTCTTCTCTCCCTATTCCCTATCCAGTCCCACTCCAGAGGTCTCGTGGAGTAAGCTGAGCGGGGAGTTCCCTGACAAGCGTACCTCCATCGTGACCTTCCAGAAGATACTGCGTATCGTGAACGTGTCCGATGCCGACGCTGGCGAGTACCGCTGCACTGCCCACAACCGCTTGGCCTCCATACACCACACCATCCGTGTCACCGTCAAAGGTATGTCATGTGACCTAGCAGTTAGTTCCGATAACTCTAGCACACATGTAGCCTATAGCTGGGTCTGCATGGGTCCGGATTCTGCACCCGCCCTTCTGATGTGGACTCCTCCTGGCTTTCCTGTCTGCCTGTCACTGTCCTACACATTCAATAACACCACAAACGTTCACTGTCCTACCCATTCAATAACACCACAAACATTCACTGTCCTACCCATTCAATAACACCACAAACGTTCACTGTCCTACCCATTCAATAACACCACAAACATTCACTGTCCTACCCATTCAATAACACCACAAACGTTCACTGTCCTACCCATTCAATAACACCACAAACATTCACTGTCCTACCCATTCAATAACACCACAAACGTTCACTGTCCTACCCATTCAATAACACCACAAACGTTCACTGTCCTACCCATTCAATAACACCACAAACGTTCACTGTCCTACCCATTCAATAACACCACAAACATTCACTGTCCTACCCATTCAATAACACCACAAACGTTCACTGTCCTACCCATTCAATAACACCACAAACGTTCACTGTCCTACCCATTCAATAACACCACAAACGTTCACTGTCCTACCCATTCAATAACACCACAAACGTTCACTGTCCTACCCATTCATTAACACCACAAACGTTCACTGTCCTACCCATTCAATAACACCACAAACGTTCACTGTCCTACACATTCAATAACACCACAAACGTTCACTGTCCCACCCATTCAATAACACCACAACACTGTCACTGTCCTACCCATTCAATAACACCACAAACGTTCACTGTCCCACCCATTCAATAACACCACAACACTGTCACTGTCCTACCCATTCAATAACACCACAAACGTTCACTGTCCTACCCATTCAATAACACCACAACACTGTCACTGTCCTACCCATTCAATAACACCACAAACGTTCACTGTCCTACCCATTCAATAACACCACAAACGTTCACTGTCCTACCCATTCAATAACACCACAACACTGTCACTGTCCTACCCATTCAATAACACCACAAACATTCACTGTCCTACCCATTCAATAACACCACAAACATTCACTGTCCTACCCATTCAATAACACCACAAACGTTCACTGTCCTACCCATTCAATAACACCACAAACGTTCACTGTCCTACCCATTCAATAACACCACAAACGTTCACTGTCCTACTCATTCAATAACACCACAAACGTTCACTGTCCTACCCATTCAATAACACCACAACACTGTCACTGTCCTACCCATTCAATAACACCACAAACATTCACTGTCCTACCCATTCAATAACACCACAAACATTCACTGTCCTACCCATTCAATAACACCACAAACGTTCACTGTCCTACCCATTCAATAACATCACAAACGTTCACTTTCTGACCATTTTTCTCTCCCGTCACATTCCTTTTTAGTTTTCCGTTGTTTAACCTTGTATTTTGATGCAAATTCTACAGCAACATTGCCTTGTTGAAAAACAAATTTAAAAATGATCCAACCATACATGGAGCCATCAAGTCCAAATGTGAGGTGAACATCAACTGAACTTCTATATTCTACCTTTAACCAACCGTCTGCTTGCCTTGTGTTCATGTGGTCCTCCCCTCCCAGCGGCACCGTACTGGATCACTACCCCCAGGAACCTGGTGCTGGCCCCTAGAGAGAAGGGTCAAATGATCTGTAGGGCCAGTGGTACTCCCAAACCCACCATCAACTGGGCCATGAATGGCATCCCCATAGAGAGTGAGTACTCTGTATTGATTGAGTGTCTGTCTGTCTGTCTGTCTGTCTGTCTGTCTGTCTGTCTGTCTGTCTGTCTGTCTGTCTGTCTGTCTGTCTCTGTCTGTCTGTCTGTCTGTCTGTCTGTCTGTCTGTCTGTCTGTCTGTCTGTCTGTCTGTCTGTCTGTCTGTCTGTCTGTCTGTCTGTCTGTCTGTCTGTCTGTCTGTCTGTGTTCATACTGTGCACAGACACCACAGTCTATTTGGGATTAAGTCATTGTGAGGTTTAGACACACAGACAATGTTCAAGTTAAACATTTTCTTTGTTTATGGTGAAACTTTTGACACGTGTTTTGACGCCTTGCTAGATTCACCTGAGGACTCCAATAGGAAGGTGGAAGGTGACACCATCATCTTCGAGGAAGTCCAGACTGGATCCAGTGCAGTCTACCAGTGCAACGCATCCAATGAATATGGATATCTGCTGTCCAATGCCTTCGTCAACGTTCTCTGTGAGTCGACTCCTCACTCAAACTTAGAACTCAGAAGTTTGAAGTTAAAGCTTGAAACTCAGCTTTTCTGTCACTGAAGTGCATTGAACTTGCAAACACAGTGTTGTGTCTGTTTATAGCTGAAACACCCAGAGTATTGACTCCAGCTAACCAGGTCTACCAGGTGATCAGAAACAACCACGCCTTGCTGGACTGTTCCTCCTTCGGCTCGCCCATCCCCAAAATCACATGGTAAGTTCATGACCTTTGAACTTTTTGGTATACTCTACATGCAGTTATGGGTACTAAAAAGATAGGTCGCGCCACAGTATTGGCAGCAATGGGTGTGTAACACAGTGCTGCAACACGGTGCTGCAACACAGTGCTGTAACACAGTGCTGTAACACAGTGCTGCAACACAGTGCTGCAACACGGTGCTGCAACACAGTGCTGCAACACAGTGCTGCAACACGGTGCTGTAACACAGTGCTGCAACACAGTGCTGTAACACAGTGCTGTAACACAGTGCTGCAACACAGTGCTGCAACACGGTGCTGCAACACGGTGCTGCAACACAGTGCTGCAACACAGTGCTGCAACACAGTGCTGTAACACAGTGCTGTAACACAGTGCTGTAACACAGTGCTGCAACACAGTGCTGTAACACAGTGCTGCAACACAGTGCTGCAACACAGTGCTGCAACGCAGTGCTGTAACACAGTGCTGTAACACAGTGCTGCAACACAGTGCTGCAACACAGTGCTGTAACGCAGTGCTGTAACACAGTGCTGCAACACAGTGCTGCAACACAGTGCTGCAACACAGTGCTGCAACACAGTGCTGCAACACGGTGCTGCAACACAGTGCTGCAACACAGTGCTGTAACACAGTGCTGCAACACAGTGCTGCAACACGGTGCTGCAACACGGTGCTGCAACACAGTGCTGCAACACAGTGCTGCAACACAGTGCTGTAACACAGTGCTGTAACACAGTGCTGTAACGCAGTGCTGTAACGCAGTGCTGCAACACAGTGCTGTAACACAGTGCTGTAACACAGTGCTGCAACACAGTGCTGTAACACAGTGCTGTAACACAGTGCTGTAACACAGTGCTGCAACACAGTGCTGTAGCATTTTTAAGAAACAGGGTTTTAACTTTAGGAAACAAACGTTCGTGCAACAGAACTGCATGGTATGTGTGTGTTAAAAAATCTGACCCTAATCCCAGGTTAAAAGTTCAGAACCTATGGTTCCACTATTCCCTGTCAGGTTTAAGGACAGCCAGTCCAGCACCCTGGAAGGGGACCCCTACTTGCTGCATGAAAACGGGACTCTGGAGATATATGTGGCCCAGGCCCTCAACAGTGGGAAGTATATCTGTGTGGCCAGGAACTCTCTGGGCATCGCTGAGAACCACGTCTATCTGGAGGTCAAAGGTCAGATACCACACTATTCTCTCTCTCTCTCTCTCTCTCTCTCTCTCTCTCTCTCTCTCTCTCTCTCTCTCTCTCTCTCTCTCTCTCTCTCTCTCTCTCTCTTTCAATTCAATTCAAGGGGCTTTATTGGCATGGGAAACATATGTTAACATTGCCAAAGCAAGTGAGGTAGATAATATACAAAGTGAAATAAACAATAAAAATGAACAGTAAATATTTAACATACAGAAGTTTCAAAAGAATAAAGACATTACAAATGTCATATTATGTCTATATAAAGTGTTGTAACGATGTACAAATGGTTAAAGTACATAAGGGAAAATAAATAAACATAAATATGGGTAGCATTTACAATGGTGTTTGTTCTTCACTGGTTGCCCTTTTCTTGTGGCAACAGGTCACAAACCATGCTGCTGTGATGGCACACTGTGGCATTTCACCCAATAGATATGGGAGTTTATCAGAATCGGGTTTGTTTTTGAATTCTTTGTGGATCTGTGTAATCTAAGGGACTTATGTGTCTCTAATACGGCCATACATTGGGCAGGAGGTTAGGAAGTGCAGCTCAGTTTCCACCTCATTTTGTGGGCAGTGTTCTCTCTCGCTCTCGCTCTCGCTCTCGCTCTCGCTCTCGCTCTCGCTCTCGCTCTCGCTCTCGCTCTCGGTCTCTGTCTCTGTCTCTGTCTCTGTCTCTGTCTCTGTCTCTCTCTGTCTCTGTCTCTGTCTCTCTCTCTCTCTCTCTCTCTCTCTCTCTCTCTCTCTCTCTCTCTCTCTCTCTCTCTCTCTCTCTCTCTCTCTCTCTCTCTCTCTCTCTCTCTCTCTCTCTCTCTCTCTCTCTCTTTCAATTCAATTCAAGGGGCTTTATTGGCATGGGAAACATATGTTAACATTGCCAAAGCAAGTGAGGTAGATAATATACAAAGTGAAATAAACAATAAAAATGAACAGTAAATATTTAACATACAGAAGTTTCAAAAGAATAAAAACATTACAAATGTCATATTATGTCTATATAAAGTGTTGTAACGATGTACAAATGGTTAAAGTACATAAGGGAAAATAAATAAACATAAATATGGGTAGCATTTACAATGGTGTTTGTTCTTCACTGGTTGCCCTTTTCTTGTGGCAACAGGTCACAAACCATGCTGCTGTGATGGCACACTGTGGCATTTCACCCAATAGATATGGGAGTTTATCAGAATCGGGTTCGTTTTTGAATTCTTTGTGGATCTGTGTAATCTAAGGGACTTATGTGTCTCTAATACGGCCATACATTGGGCAGGAGGTTAGGAAGTGCAGCTCAGTTTCCACCTCATTTTGTGGGCAGTGTTCTCTCTCTCTCTCTCTCTCTCTCTCTCTCTCTCTCTCTCTCTCTCTGTCTCTCTCTGTCTCTCTCTGTCTCTCTCTGTCTCTCTCTGTCTCTCTCTGTCTCTCTCTCTCTGTCTCTCTCTCTCTGTCTCTCTCTGTCTGTCTCTCTCTCTGTCTCTCTCTCTGTCTCTGTCTCTGTCTCTGTCTCTGTCTCTGTCTCTGTCTCTGTCTCTGTCTCTGTCTCTCTCTCTCTCTCTCTCTCTGTCTCTCTCTCTCTCTCTCTCTCTCTCTCTCTCTCTCTCTCTCTCTCTCTCTCTCTCTCTCTCTCTCTCTCTCTCTCTCTCTCTCTCTTTCAATTCAATTCAAGGGGCTTTATTGGCATGGGAAACATATGTTAACATTGCCAAAGCAAGTGAGGTAGATAATATACAAAGTGAAATAAACAATAAAAATGAACAGTAAATATTTAACATACAGAAGTTTCAAAAGAATAAAGACATTACAAATGTCATATTATGTCTATATAAAGTGTTGTAACGATGTACAAATGGTTAAAGTACATAAGGGAAAATAAATAAACATAAATATGGGTAGCATTTACAATGGTGTTTGTTCTTCACTGGTTGCCCTTTTCTTGTGGCAACAGGTCACAAACCATGCTGCTGTGATGGCACACTGTGGCATTTTTACATTTACATTTACATTTAAGTCATTTAGCAGACGCTCTTATCCAGAGCGACTTACAAATTGGAAAGTTCATACATATTCATCCTGGTCCCCCCGTGGGGAATGAACCCACAACCCTGGCGTTGCAAGCGCCATGCTCTACCAACTGAGCCACACGGGACCACTTCACCCAATAGATATGGGAGTTTATCAGAATCGGGTTTGTTTTTGAATTCTTTGAACACTTGTGGAAGTGCAGCTCAGTTTCCACCTCATTTTGTGGGCAGTGTTCTCTCTCTGTCTCTCTCTCTCTCTCTCTCTGTCTCTCTCTCTCTCTCTCTCTCTCTCTCTCTCTCTCTCTCTGTCTCTCTCTCTCTGTCTCTCTCTCTCTGTCTCTCTCTCTCTGTCTCTCTCTCTCTGTCTCTCTCTCTCTCTCTCTGTCTCTCTCTCTCTGTCTCTCTCTCTCTGTCTCTCTCGCTCTGTCTCTCTCGCTCTGTCTCTCTCGCTCTGTGTCTCTCGCTCTCGCTCTCTCTGTCTCTCGCTCTCTCGCTCTCTCGCTCTCTCGCTCTCTCGCTCTCTCGCTCTCTCGCTCTCTCGCTCTGTCTCTCTCTCTCTCTCTCTCTCTCTCTCTCTCTCTCTCTCTCTCTCTCTCTCTCTCTCTCTCTCTCTCTCTCTCTCTCTCTCTCTCTCTCGCTCTCTCTCTCTCTCTCTCTCTCTACTGGAAGTGTTTTTCTGAAGGTTTACCATTTAGGAAACATAGTCAATACTTTTTCCTGACCATGTGATCTAACCAGGGAAAACTGATGGCCCTGAACACCACTTATTTATCCAACTTTAATTTCTCCAGATCAGTCTCATTGAGATAAACAACGGAGCAGGATAATGCGTTGTGTTGTTTCTGATGTAACTTCTCCCCCCCAGAGCCAACTCGTATCCTGAAGCAGCCGAAATACAAGGTGGCCCAGAGAAACAGGAACGTGGTGTTTGAGTGTAAAGTAAAACACGACCCCACCCTCATCCCCATCATGATCTGGCTGAAAGATAACGGAGAGCTGCCCGACGACGAGAGGTACGTGCTGGTACTCAAACACTCATGTTTCAACATAGAGCACGTGCCATTATATCCGCAGTAGTAAGTCCTGCTTTTGTATATTCTACTCTTGTTTAGTTCAATTTAGTTTAGTCATTAGTCCGTTAGTGCTTCCTGAGTGCATACATAAACACACAATTCAACACAAACGAAAGGGTTATACACTTACACAAGAGGACCCTTAAAAACCTTTCCATTTTTGTCTTTGTCTTCCCAGATTTCTGGTGGACTCTGACAGCTTGACCATAACAGATGTGACAGAGAACGACGCTGGAACTTACACCTGCATAATGAATACTACTCTGGACCATGACTCTGCCAGTGCTGAGCTCACTGTCGTCGGTATGTACAGATGTGGGATCTTAATTTGACCTGTATTGACGATTTGAACGTTTAATCCGTGATGTTGCTTGATCGGTGGTTAGTCTATTAGCTGGTCAAAATTAGGCTACATGAAAAGTGGAATACTGTTAATATAACTGTGTGTTTTCAGTGAATTTATGTAAATCACGAGGCTGATCAAATGAAGGTCCTACATCTGTAACTCTCTCTCGTAAACTTACATACCAGAAACATGCTCATGATCCCTCAAATCACACGACAGTAACAATGTTGTATCTGTTAGTTTTGTTGGGAAAAATTAAGTTAGTCTATTCTATTATACTATATTCTATTCTATTATGTGAAATAACGCCAAGTAAGAGAGAGAGTGTCCTGGTGTCTCTAATCACTAACTACTTAACCCCTACCTCACTCCCACCTGTTGTCCTACCTGGCAGAGGCAGCTCCTACTCCAGCTGTCATCTATGGTAAACCTGCAGTAAACACAAATGCTCATCTCTGCTCCCAGTCCCATGGGCTTGTGTGTGTGCGTGTGTGTTTGTGTTCGTGTGTGTGTTCGTGTGTGTTTGTGTGTGTGGATTATGTGTCTGCATAGTCAAGCATGCTGCGCTGCTCGCAGATGTGATCATTCACAGTGTTTGTGTGTGACATCACCAGCATCCGGACTGACGGACGGACGGAGCAACAGACAGTTGTTTTAATTTAACCACTGTTTTTAAAGGGCTTTTTGATTTCACCATTTTCTTATATCATTCATTCTTTATTTTAAAAGCAGTTTGACGACTTTTTTAATTCCCTAAATGTGCTTTTGTTATTTTGTTTAGCATGTGTTGTTGAATGAATACATCAGCAATACAGCTCATTAAAACGGAGTCTGTGAGTGTGGAGTAATTACTAGTGCCTTTAAAGGGATACTTGGGGATTTTGGCAATAATGCCATTTGTCTACTTCCCCAGAGTCAGATGAACTCATGGATACCATTTTTATGTTTCTGTGTCCAGTATGAAGAAAGTTAGAGATACTTTTGCGAGCCAATGCTAACTAGCGTTAGTGCAATGACTGGAAGACTTTTGTGTAACAGTATAACTTTAGTACGTCCCCTCGCCCCGACACGGGCGCGAACCAGGGACCCTCTGCACACATCAACAACGGTCGCCCACGAAGCATCGTTACCCATCGCTCCACAAAGGCTCCACAAACACTACTAATAGGTTTCAGAGCAAGTGACGTAACTGATTGAAACGCTACTAGCGCGTACCCACTAACTAGCTAGCCATTTCACATCCGTTACATATGGTATCTACTAGCATGCTAGCAGTTACCATAGACTTCCAGTCAATGTGCTAACGCTTGTTAGCAATTGCGCAAACACTAGTTCGCAAACTTCCTTCAAACTGCACACAAAGGCATAAATAATGGTATCCACTAGTTCATCTGACTCTGGGGAAGTACAGTAGATAAAGGGCTTCATTGCCTAGATGCTGCAGTATCTCTATAATCCACAGATATGTTTGTCACACTGCTTGGTGTCTCTGTCCCTGCTGCAGAGTGGGGTGAAGTGTTTCATTTCCATCCAGCTCATCTGTCTAAAGCTTTCTTGTGGCAATAAAAAGGGTTTTCTCTTGCTGTGTTCCATACTTATTTTTTTATCAGTCTGTGGTTCCATACGTGGCATGGCATGAACGAATAATGTTGCTGTGCTGAGAGGTACAGTAAAGTAGCTGTCTACTGAGCTCAATGTCCTGTGTTCTCCAGAACAACCAGACCCTCCTACTGACCTGGAGCTGACCGACATGAAACCCAGGAATGTCCAGCTCACTTGGATACCTGGAGAGGAACACAACAGCCCTATTCACAGTACGCACCTGCTGTATCTGTGTGCTTCTGTGTTGATGTTTCTCTTTGTGTTAGTTTGATCCATATTGTCCCTTGAGAGGCCTGTATACAGTACTGTGTGTGTGTGTGTGTGTGTGTGTGTGTGTGTGTGTGTGTGTGTGTGTGTGTGTGTGTGTGTGTGTGTGTGTGTGTGTGTGTGTGTGTGTGTGTGTGTGTGTGTGTGTGTGTGTGTGTGTGTGTGTGTGTGTGTGTGTGTGTGTGTGTGTGTGTGTGTGGTGCTAATGACAGACTGCTATTCCCAGAACCCTATCTAATGGCTGAATCATTATTATCTTGAGACTACAGCCACAGTGCTATTAGGTTTAGTCAACCTCACTGTTTTTAATGAGTTTAGCACTACTCAGAGTACTTGCTAATTATGTTTGTTCAGCACTACCCATATCATATGTATTTAATGGTGAATTTGATGGGTTTCTGCTCGTGTCAGGATCTTCCAGGGTAATGGTGTTAGGTATACAGTATATCAGGGAGCTCAGAGAGATTAGGCTTGTGTCAACCATACCAAGACTGGAGTTAGATAACACATTCCAAATGCCATTCTACATTCCCTGCAATCATTCACAATTTGTCCACTTCGTTCCCCCTCAGAATTTGTGATCCAGTACACAGACTCTCTCCACGATCATGGCCACTGGCACAACCTGACGCATGTCCCGGGCAGCAAGACCACGGCCTACCTCGAACTGTCCCCTTACGTTCACTACTCCTTCAGAGTCCTGGCGCTGAACGCTGTGGGTCTCTCCGATCCCTCCAACCCCTCCCACATGTACAAGACCAACCCTGCAGGTACAGATTCTAGAATTGACTTGTTAATAATGGGGTTGATTGTATAATTAGTTGACTTATACAGTGTATAGATTTGTGCATACTGTTGATTTGGCACCGTTGATTTGGCATTCTGTTGATTTGGCATTCTGTTGATTTGCGCATGCTGTTGATTTGTGCATTCTGTTGATTTGTGCATTCTGTTGATTTGTGCATTCTGTTGATTTGTGCATACTGTTGATTTGTGCATACTGTTGATTTGGGCATACTGTTGATTTGTGCATACTGTTGATATGTCATTCTGTTGATTTGGGTATACTGTTGATTTGTGCATTCTGTTGATTTGTGCATTCTGTTGATTTGTGCATACTGTTGATTTGTGCATACTGTTGATATGTCATTCTGTTGATTTGGGCATACTGTTGATTTGTGCATTCTGTTGATTTGTGCATACTGTTGATTTGTGCATTCTGTTGATTTGGCATTGTGTTGATTTGTGCATTGTGTTGATTTGTGCATTGTGTTGATTTGTGCATTCTGTTGATTTGTGCATTCTGTTGATTTGTGCATTCTGTTGATTTGACATTGTGTTGATTTGTGCATTCTGTAGATTTGTGCATACTGTTGATTTGTGCATACTGTTGATTTGTGCATTCTGTTGATTTGGCATTCTGTTGATTTGTGCATACTGTTGATTTGTGCATTCTATTGATTTGTGCATACTGTTGATTTGTGCTTACTGTTGATTTGTGCATACTGTTGATTTGTGCATTCTGTTGATTTGTGCATTCTGTTGATTTGGCATTGTGTTGATTTGTGCATACTGTTGATTTGTGCATTCTGTTGATTTGTGCATTTTGTTGATTTGTGCATTCTGTTGATTTGTGCATTCTGTTGATTTGTGCATTTTGTTGATTTGTGCATTCTGTTGATTTGTGCATACTGTTGATTTGTGCATACTGTTGATTTGTGCATTCTGTTGATTTGTGCATTCTGTTGATTTGTGCATTCTGTTGATTTGTGCATTCTGTTGATTTGTGCATTTTGTTGATTTGTGCATTCTGTTGATTTGTGCATTCTGTTGATTTGTGCATACTGTTGATTTGTGCATACTGTTGATTTGTGCATACTGTTGATTTGGCATTCTGTGTAATTGACATTTCTTCACCTGCTTCAGCTCCAGATGAGAACCCCAGCGGAGTTAAAGGTTTTGGAACTGAACATGACAATCTTATGATATTGTGGAAGGTAAGCTACAGCTGTAGCTTTTTATTTGTAAGGAAGATGGTGTCAGCTGTTCATTAATGCAGTACTGTGAATGGTGCCTGTCAGCTGTTCATTAATGCAGTACTGTGAATGGTGCCTGTCAGCTGTTCATTAATGCAGTACTGTTAGTCAAAGTAATAACAATGTGATTATCTGTCTCTCATAGCCAATGTCAGGCCTCCAGGCTAACGGTCCAGGCCTGCAGTACAAGGTGATGTGGAGACAGAAGGATGTGGACAAGAACTGGACGTCAGTGACCGTGGCCAACGTCTCCAAGTTCATGGTCTCTGGGACGCCCACCTTCACACCATACGAGGTCAAGGTTCAAGCCATTAACAACAACGGGATTGGCCCTGATCCAGCTGTGGTCACTGGACACTCCGGAGAGGACTGTGAGTCACGCACCACCATTTTGTTTCTTTAAGAATACACTATGGGCCGGTTTCCTGGACTGTAAAGCATGCTTATTGTTTTTAAACATTATTATTTATTTATCAGGCACTCTTATCCAGAGCAATTAGGGTTTGGTGCCTTGCTCAATGGCACATCGGCAGATTGTTCACCTAGTCAGCTCAGGCATTCAAACCAGCGACCTTTCGGTTACTGTCCCAACACTCTTAACCACTAGGCTATCTGCCGCCCCTAATGGAGAATCTCCATTAAAGTGCTTTTAAGGTTCATCGTGTTCCAAGATGGCTTAGCAGTTCAGACGTCATTTCTGTTTCGTATTGTCGTGTCCTGTATATATATATATTTACACCTTTCTTCGCATATCTTTTATATATTTTATTATCCAAGAACTCAACTACAAAAGCTTTCCTGCAAAAGCTTTCCTGCAACCCGCTTCACCAATTACAAAAAAGTATTATTTACCTCAAATCTGAAAATCCACCGTGGAAGCTAGCCAGGGGCTAATTCAGAAGCTAGCCAGGGGCTAATTCAGAAGCTAGCCAGAAAGCTAACCAGAAGCTATCCGATAGCTAGCCAGAAGCTAATCTGTAGCTGCCCAGAAATTAGCCGGTCTGCTGGCTAGCGTTGGTGTTTCAGCTGCCCACGTTTTGTGGTCATCAGCTATTCCTTTAGCTCGATAACCTACCGGCACTTTTGTGCAACGGGACTCGGACCGGAGCATTCCGGGACTTTTTTTTCTCTCAGTTTCCCCGGATTTCAGCCGCAGGCTCTGGACATTTGCAGCTAGCTAGCTGCAAACCGTGTGACTATTGGCTTACGTCGATCCCGGAGCAAACTCAAATCATTCCGGAGCTAGCCAGCTGAGGAGTTCCATCAGCCATTCCTGGGCTACAGTCACCTATCCGGACCCGTTTTTTGTTTTTTTTGTTTTGTTGTTGCTGCAGATACGGAGCACCACCGGGCCTTCACGACTGACTGCCGACGTTATCTGCCCGAGGGAGTTATCCAACTGGCACCTCCGTCCCGACGTTACCTGAACGCTCATCTGGGGCCCGCTAACCGTTAGCTGTCTTATCGGCTGCTATCTGAATAAGTATATCGGACAATTATTATTATTATTTTTTTTCTTTTTTTTTTTTCTTGGGTCACTATATCTATTTTGCCAATTTGGATTGATCCCCTCTACCACACGGAACCCCACTAACCTACCGACGGAAACGCACGAGGTATCTACAAATAGACTTCCATACTATGCTATTTTGCTACCGATAGCCATCTACCCGGCCAGCTGTCTGGATCGCCGTGACCCCAACCAACCTCTACTCACTGGACCCTTATTGATCACTCGATTAAGCATGCCTCTCCTTAATGTAAATATGCCTTGTCCATTGCTGTTCTGGTTAGTGTTTATTGGCTTATTTCACTGTAGAGCCTCTAGCCCTGCTCACTATACCATATCCAACCTCACAGTTCCACCACCCACATATGCGATGACATCACCTGGTTTCAATGATGTTTCTAGAGACAATATCTCTCTCATCATCACTCAATACCTAGGTTTACCTCCACTGTATTCACATCCTACCATACCTTTGTCTGTACATTATTCCTTTAAGCTATTTTATCGCCCCCAGAAACTTCCTTTTACTCTCTGCTCTAGAAGTTCTAGACGACCAATTCTCATAGCTTTTAGCCGTAACCTTATCCTACTCCTCCTCTGTTCCTCTGGTGATGTAGAGGTGAATCCAGGCCCTGCAGTACCTAGCTCCACTCCTATTCCCCAGGCGCTCTCTTTTGATGACTTCTGTAACCGTAATAGCCTTGGCTTCATGCATGTTAACATTAGAAGCCTCCTCCCTAAGTTTGTTTTGTTCACTGCTTTAGCACACTCTGCCAACCCGGATGTTTTAGCCGTGTCTGAATCCTGGCTTAGAAAGACCACCAAAAATTCTGACATTTTCATCCCCAACTACAAGATTTTCAGACAAGATAGAACGGCCAAAGGGGGCGGTGTTGCAATCTATTGCAAAGATTGCCTGCAGAGTTCTGTTTTACTATCCAGGTCTGTTCCCAAACAATTTGAACTTCTACTTTTAAAAATCCACCTCTCTAAAAACAAGTCTCTCACCGTTGCCGCCTGCTATAGACCACCCTCTGCCCCCAGCTGTGCTCTGGACACTATATGTGAACTGATTGCCCCCCATCTATCTTCAGAGCTCGTGCTGCTAGGCGACCTAAATTTTAACATGCTTAACACCCCAGCCACCCTACAATCTAAGCTTGATGCCCTCAATCTCACACAAATTATCAATGAACCTACCAGGTACCACCCCAATTCCGTAAACACGGGTACCCTCATAGATATCATCCTAACAAACTTGCCCTCCAAATACACCTCTGCTGTTTTCAACCAAGATCTCAGCGATCACTGCCTCATTGCCTGCATCCGTAATGGGTCAGCGGTCAAACGACCTCCACTCATCACTGTCAAACGCTCCCTGAAACACTTCAGCGAGCAGGCCTTTCTAATCGACCTGGCCGAGGTATCCTGGAAGGATATTGATCTCATCCCGTCAGTAGAGGATGCCTGGACATTTTTTTTAAATGCCTTCCTCACCATCTTGAATAAGCATGCCCCATTCAAGAAATTTAGAACCAGGAACAGATATAGCCCTTGGTTCTCTCCTGACCTGACTGCCCTTAACCAACAGAAAAACATCCTATGGCGTTCTGCATTAGCATCGAACAGCCCCTGTGATATGCAACTTTTCAGGGAAGCTAGAAACCAGTATACACAGGCAGTTAGAAAAGCCAAGGCTAGCTTTTTCAAGCAGAAATTTGCTTCCTGCAACACAAATTCAAAAAAGTTCTGGGACACTGTAAAGTCCATGGAGAATAAGAACACCTCCTCCCAGCTTCCAACTGCTCTGAAGATAGGAAACACTGTCACCACCGACAAATCCACTATAATTGAGAATTTCAATAAGCATTTTTCTACGGCTGGCCATGCTTTCCACCTGGCTACCCCTACCCCGGACAACAGCACTGCCCTCCCCTCTGCTACTCGCCCAAGCCTTCCCCATTTCTCTTTCTCCCAAATACAGTCAGCTGATGTTCTAAAAGAGCTGCAAAATCTGGACCCTTACAAATCAGCCGGGCTAGATAATCTGGACCCTTTCTTTCTAAAACTATCTGCTGAAATTGTTGCCACCCCTATTACTAGCCTTTTCAACCTCTCTTTCGTGTCGTCTGAGATTCCCAAAGATTGGAAAGCAGCTGCGGTTATCCCCCTCTTCAAAGGGGGGGACACTCTTGACCCTAACAGCTACAGACCTATATCTATCCTACCCTGCCTTTCTAAGGTCTTCGAAAGCCAAGTCAACAAACAGATTACCGACCATTTCGAATCCCACCATACCTTCTCCGCTATGCAATCTGGTTTCAGAGCTGGTCATGGGTGCACCTCAGCCACGCTCAAGGTCATAAACGATATCTTAACCGCTATCGATAGGAAACAATACTGTGCAGCCGTATTCATTGACCTGGCCAAGGCTTTTGACTCTGTCAATCACCACATCCTCATCGGCAGACTCGACAGCCTTGGTTTCTCTAATGATTGCCTCGCCTGGTTCACCAACTACTTCTCTGATCGAGTTCAGTGTGTCAAATCGGAGGGTCTGTTGTCCGGGCCTCTGGCAGTCTCCATGGGGGTGCCACAGGGTTCAATTCTTGGACCGACTCTCTTCTCTGTATACATCAATGATGTCGCTCTTGCTGCTGGTGATTCTCTGATCCACCTCTACGTAGACGACACTATTCTGTATACTTCTGGCCCTTCTTTTGACACTGTGTTAACAACCCTCCAGGCGAGCTTCAATGCCATACAACTCTCCTTCCGTGGCCTCCAATTGCTCTTAAATACAAGTAAAACTAAATGCATGCTCTTCAACCGATCGCTGCCTGCACCTGCCCGCCTGTCCAACATCACTACTCTGGACGGCTCTGACTTAGAATATGTGGACAACTACAAATACCTAGGTGTCTGGTTAGACTGTAAACTCTCCTTCCAGACTCACATCAAACATCTCCAATCCAAAGTTAAATCTAGAATTGACTTCCTATTCCGCAACAAAGCATCCTTCACTCATGCTGCCAAACATACCCTTGTAAAACTGACCATCCTACCAATCCTCGACTTCGGTGATGTCATTTACAAAATAGCCTCCAAAACCCTACTCAATAAATTGGATGCAGTCTATCACAGTGCCATCCGTTTTGTCACCAAAGCCCCATATACTACCCACCACTGCGACCTGTACACTCTCGTTGGCTGGCCCTCGCTTCATACTCGTCGCCAAACCCACTGGTTCCAGGTCATCTACAAGACCCTGCTAGGTGAAGTCCCCCCTTATCTCAGCTCGCTGGTCACCATAGCAACACCTACCTGTAGCACGCGCTCCAGCAGGTTTATCTCTCTGGTCACCCCCAAAACCAATTCTTCCTTTGGCCGCCTCTCCTTCCAGTTCTCTGCTGCCAATGACTGGAACGAACTACAAAAATCTCTGAAACTGGAAACACTTATCTCCCTCACTAGCTTTAAGCACCAGCTGTCAGAGCAGCTCATAGATTACTGCACCTGTACATAGCCCATCTATAATTTAGCCCAAACAACTACCTCTTTACCTACTGTATTTATTTATTTATTTTGCTCCTTTGCACCCCATTATTTCTGTCTCTACTTTGCGCTTTCTTCCACTGCAAACCAACCATTCCAGTGTTTTTAGTTTTTATTTTACTTGCTGTGTTGTATTTACTTCGCCACCATGGCCTTTTTATATTTTTATTTATTTATACATATATTTGTTTGCCTTCACCTCCCTTATCTCACCTCACTTGCTCACATTGTATATAGACTTATTTTTTTCTTTCACTGTATCATTGACTATATGTTTGTTTTACTCCATGTGTAACTATGTGTTGTTGTATGTGTCGAACTGCTTTGCTTTATCTTGGCCAGGTCGCAATTGTAAATGAGAACGTGTTCTCAATTTGCCTACCTGGTTAAATAAAGGTTAAATAAAAAAATAAAAAAATAAATAAGGTGTCAGGTATGAATGTGTGTCCTGAAAACTGACTGATGTGTTGCATGGCGTGACAGATACAGAGTTGTTACATGTTCTAGCTCTTCTTCATTTGATCTGTTCTTGGAAGTTAGGGAACAAAATGGCGCCGACAGAGAGGGCTGCCTCGCTTCTAGTCCTTACAAGCATTTCACTACACTCGCAATAACATCTGCTTACCATGTGTATGTGGCCAATAACATCTGCTAACCATGTGTATGTGACCAATAACATCTGCTAACCATGTGTATGTGACCAATAACATCTGCTAACTGTGTGTATGTGGCGAATAACATCTGCTAGCTGTGTGTATGTGACCAATAACATCTGCTAACCATGTGTATGTGGCCAATAACATCTGCTAACCGTGTGTATGTGACCAATAACATCTGCTAACCGTGTGTATGTGGCCAATAACATCTGCTAACCGTGTGTATGTGACCAATAACATCTGCTAACCGTGTGTATGTGACCAATAACATCTGCTAACCGTGTGTATGTGGCCAATAACATCTGCTAACCGTGTGTATGTGACCAATAACATCTGCTAACCGTGTGTATGTGGCCAATAACATCTGCTAACCATGTGTATGTGGCCAATAACATCTGCTAACCATGTGTATGTGACCAATAACATCTGCTAACCATGTGTATGTGACCAATAACATCTGCTAACCATGTGAATGTGACCAATAACATCTGCTAACCGTGTGTATGTGGCCAATAACATCTGCTAACCGTGTGTATGTGACCAATAACATCTGCTAACCGTGTGTATGTGGCCAATAACATCTGCTAACCATGTGTATGTGACCAATAACATCTGCTAACCATGTGAATGTGACCAATAACATCTGCTAACCGTGTGTATGTGGCCAATAAAAATGGATTTGATTTGAACTACAGCAGAAGTTGTAATTGTCTCAAATGAAGTGGCGTTGTTCTGTCCCTTAATGTGACTGGTTTCTGTTGTAATTGTGTTCCCTCTGACCGGGTTTCCCACAGTGCCGGTGCAGGCTCCAGACAGTGTCCAGGTCCTAGTGTTGAACAGCACCCTGGCTGAGGTGCACTGGGAGCCTGTCCCACCGAAGACAGTACGGGGACATCTCAAGGGATACAAGGTACTGTACACAACGCTGTCTTCAAAGATAATGTAAAGATAATGTAATACTGTGATACAAAACAGTAGACGCATAGAAACAGACACACAGACAGACACATGTACGCACACATGCCACTTACCCACCCCCCCACCATGACACACACACACACACCAATTTCATAGCTCTATATTTGTATATCTCAGGTGTACTACCGTCGTGAGCAGAGCCTCCACAACCCCCCCCCCCCCAACACACACACACCCATCTAACTCCTCTGTATCTGTCTCTACCAGGTGTACTACTGGCTTGAGCGGAGCCTCCACAACCACAACCACCACCACACACACACCCATCTAACTCCTCTGTATCTGTCTCTACCAGGTGTACTACTGGCTTGAGCGGAGCCTCCACAAACACAACCCCCACCACACACACACCCATCTAACTCCTCTGTATGTCTCTACCAGGTGTATTACTGGCTTGAGCGGAGCCTCCACAAACACAACCCCCACCGTGTGGAGCAGCAGCTACTGACCTTCAGTGGGAACAAGAGTCATGGCATGCTCCCCGGCCTGCAGCCCTACAGCCTCTACCTGTTCAACGTCAGGGTCTACAACGGCAAGGGGGAGGGCCCCGCCAGCTCCAACCTGCAGTTTGAGACCCCCGAAGGAGGTAGGAGGAGCCAACATTCATTCATTCTACGTCATAAAATATAGAAACTAAAACAGACATTCTCAAGTCAACGCTCCGTGTTGGTGGGCCGGCATCCATAGATAGTGTACTCATTCATGGGAGCTTTTGTGCTCAACTCAACTTACATTACAAAACAATACCGAAGAAGATTAATTTGTGTGAATATTCCTTTTGTGTCTATCATGCAGTTCCTGGGCGGCCATCTTTCCTGAGAATCACCAACTCTAACCTGAACAATTTGACTCTGGAATGGGGTCCTCCCAACGACCGCAACGGACACCTCACCGGCTACATCCTCAAATACCAGCAAGGTGGGCCTTCACAGGGACGTTTCTACCTATGGTTGCATCAGGGATAAGATAGTAGATCTTTAGAGCTAGAGGTTCTGTAAGAGATTTGAGATTTGAGAGATTTGAGAGCCTTTTCTTGATGATTCCAACACTTCTTTGCTGTCTGTAATGTTGTCTAGTGTACAGTAGGAGTTACTACAGGAGGAATTACTACAGGATGAGTTACTACAGGAGGAATTACTACAGGATGAGTTACTACAGGATGAGTTACTACAGGATGAGTTACTACAGGAGGAATTACTACAGGATGAGTTACTACAGGAGGAATTACTACAGGATGAGTTACTACAGGATGAGTTACTACAGGAGGAATTACTACAGGATGAGTTACTACAGGATGAGTTACTACAGGATGAGTTACTACAGGATGAATTACTACAGGATGAATTACTACAGGATGAGTTACTACAGGATGAGTTACTACAGGAGGAGTTACTACAGGATGAATTACTACAGGATGAATTACTACAGGATGAGTTACTACAGGATGAGTTACTACAGGATGAGTTACTACAGGAGGAGTTACTACAGGATGAATTACTACAGGATGAATTACTACAGGATGAGTTACTACAGGAGGAGTTACTACAGGATGAATTACTACAGGATGAATTACTACAGGATGAGTTACTACAGGATGAGTTACTACAGGATGAATTACTACAGGATGAGTTACTACAGGATGAGTTACTACAGGATGAGTTACTACAGGATGAATTACTACAGGATGAGTTACTACAGGATGAGTTACTACAGGATGAGTTACTACAGGATGAGTTACTACAGGATGAATTACTACAGGATGAGTTACAACAGGATGAGTTACTACAGGATGAATTACTACAGGATGAATTACTACAGGATGAATTACTACAGGATGAATTACTACAGGATGAGTTACTACAGGATGAGTTACTACAGGAGGAGTTACTACAGGATGAGTTACTACAGGATGAGTTACTAAAGGATGAATTACTACAGGATGAGTTACTACAGGATGAGTTACTACAGGATGAGTTACTACAGGATGAGTTACTACAGGATGAATTACTACAGGATGAGTTACAACAGGATGAGTTACTACAGGATGAATTACTACAGGATGAATTACTACAGGATGAGTTACTACAGGATGAGTTACTACAGGAGGAGTTACTACAGGATGAATTACTACAGGATGAATTACTACAGGATGAATTACTACAGGAGGAGTTACTACAGGAGGAGTTACTACAGGATGAATTACTACAGGATGAGTTACTACAGGATGAATTACTACAGGAGGAGTTACTACAGGATGAATTACTAAATTAGGAATTACTACAGGATGAGTTACTACAGGATGGTTACTAAATGAGGAATTACTACAGGAGGAATTACTACAGGATGCGTTACTACAGGATGAATTACTACAGGATGAATTACTACAGGATGAGTTACTACAGGATGAATTACTACAGGATGAATTACTACAGGATGAGTTACTACAGGATGAGTTACTAAATTAGGAATTACTACAGGAGGAGTTACTACAGGATGAATTACTAAATTAGGAATTACTACAGGATGAGTTACTACAGGATGGTTACTAAATGAGGAATTACTACAGGAGGAATTACTACAGGAGGAGTTACTACAAGATGAATTACTACAGGATGAATTACTACGGGATGAGTTACTACAGGATGAGTTACTACAGGATGGTTACTAAATGAGGAATTACTACAGGAGGAATTACTACAGGAGGAGTTACTACAAGATGAATTACTACAGGATGAATTACTACAGGATGAGTTCCTACAGGATGAGTTACTAAATTAGGAATTACTACAGGATGAGTTACTACAGGATGAGTTACTAAATGAGGAATAACTACAGGATGAATTACTACAGGATGAATTACTACAGGATGAGTTACTACAGGAGGAGTTACTACAGGATGAATTACTACAGGATGAATTACTACAGGATGAGTTACTACAGGATGAGTTACTACAGGATGAATTACTACAGGATGAGTTACTACAGGATGAGTTACTACAGGATGAGTTACTACAGGATGAGTTACTACAGGATGAGTTACTACAGGATGAGTTACTACAGGATGAGTTACTACAGGAGGAGTTACTACAGGAGGAGTTACTACAGGAGGAATTACTACAGGATGAGTTACTACAGGATGAGTTACTACAGGATGAGTTACTACAGGATGAGTTACTACAGGATGAGTTACTACAGGATGAGTTACTACAGGATGAATTACTACAGGATGAGTTACAACAGGATGAGTTACTACAGGATGAATTACTACAGGATGAATTACTACAGGATGAATTACTACAGGATGAGTTACTACAGGATGAGTTACTACAGGAGGAGTTACTACAGGATGAATTACTACAGGATGAATTACTACAGGATGAATTACTACAGGAGGAGTTACTACAGGAGGAGTTACTACAGGATGAATTACTACAGGATGAGTTACTACAGGATGAATTACTACAGGAGGAGTTACTACAGGATGAATTACTAAATTAGGAATTACTACAGGATGAGTTACTACAGGATGGTTACTAAATGAGGAATTACTACAGGAGGAATTACTACAGGATGAGTTACTACAGGATGAATTACTACAGGATGAATTACTACAGAATGAGTTACTACAGAATGAATTACTACAGGATGAATTACTACAGGATGAGTTACTACAGGATGAGTTACTAAATTAGGAATTACTACAGGAGGAGTTACTACAGGATGAATTACTAAATTAGGAATTACTACAGGATGAGTTACTACAGGATGGTTACTAAATGAGGAATTACTACAGGAGGAATTACTACAGGAGGAGTTACTACAAGATGAATTACTACAGGATGAATTACTACGGGATGAGTTACTACAGGATGAGTTACTACAGGATGGTTACTAAATGAGGAATTACTACAGGAGGAATTACTACAGGAGGAGTTACTACAAGATGAATTACTACAGGATGAATTACTACAGGATGAGTTCCTACAGGATGAGTTACTAAATTAGGAATTACTACAGGATGAGTTACTACAGGATGGTTACTAAATGAGGAATTACTACAGGATGAGTTACTACAGGATGAGTTACTACAGGAGGAATTACTACAGGATGAGTTACTACAGGAGGACTTACTGCAGGAGCAGTTACTTCAGGAGGAGTTTCAGGAGTTATTACAGTGGAAATTACTATGGGAGGAATTACTACAGGAGGAATTAATACAGGAGGAATTAATACAGGAGGACTTACTACAGGAAGAATATCTACAGGAGGAATTACTACAGGAGCGCTTACTACAGGAGGAATTACTGCAGGAGGAGTTATTACAGTAGGAGTTACTACAGGAAGAGTTACTACAGTAGGAGTTACTACGGGAGGAGTTACTGCAGGAATAATAATTACAGGATGAGTTACTACAGGATGGTTACTAAATGAGGAATTACTACAGGAGGAATTACTACAGGATGAATTACTACAGGATGAGTTACTACAGGATGAATTACTACAGGATGAATTACTACAGGATGAGTTACTACAGGATGAGTTACTAAATTAGGAATTACTACAGGAGGAGTTACTACAGGATGAATTACTAAATTAGGAATTACTACAGGATGAGTTACTACAGGATGGTTACTAAATGAGGAATTACTACAGGAGGAGTTACTACAGGAGGAGTTACTACAAGATGAATTACTACAGGATGAATTACTACGGGATGAGTTACTACAGGATGAGTTACTACAGGATGGTTACTAAATGAGGAATTACTACAGGAGGAATTACTACAGGAGGAGTTACTACAAGATGAATTACTACAGGATGAATTACTACAGGATGAGTTCCTACAGGATGAGTTACTAAATTAGGAATTACTACAGGATGAGTTACTACAGGATGGTTACTAAATGAGGAATAACTACAGGATGAGTTACTACAGGATGAGTTACTACAGGAGGAATTACTACAGGATGAGTTACTACAGGAGGACTTACTGCAGGAGCAGTTACTTCAGGAGGAGTTTCAGGAGTTATTACAGTGGAAATTACTATGGGAGGAATTACTACAGGAGGAATTAATACAGGAGGAATTAATACAGGAGGACTTACTACAGGAAGAATATCTACAGGAGGAATTACTACAGGAGCGCTTACTACAGGAGGAATTACTGCAGGAGGAGTTATTACAGTAGGAGTTACTACAGGAAGAGTTACTACAGTAGGAGTTACTACGGGAGGAGTTACTGCAGGAATAATAATTACAGGAGGAGTTACTACGGGAGGAGTTACTGCAGGAAGAATTATTACAGTAGGAGTTACTACGGGAGGATTTACTACGGGAGGAATTACTACGGGAGGAGTTACTACGGGAGGAGTTACTACGGGAGGAGTTACTACGGGAGGACATATTACGGGATGAGTTAGTACAGGAGGAGTTATTACAGGAGAAGTTATTACAGTATGGGTTACTACGGGAGGAGTTACTACGGGAGGAGTTATTACAGTATGAGTTATTACAGAATAAGTTATTACAGGAAGTGTTATTACAGTAGGAGTTATTACGGGAGGAGTTATTACAGGAATAGTTATTACAGGAATAGTTATTACAGTATGAGTTACTACGGGAGGAGTTACTACTGGAGGAGTTACTATGGGAGGAGTTACTACGGGAGGAATTACTACAGTAGGAGTTGCTATGGTAGGGTATATTACAGTAGAAGTTATTACAGTATACGTTATTACAGTAGACGTTATTACAGTAGGAGTTATTACAGTAGGAGTTATTACAGTAGGAGTTACTACAGCAGGAGTTACTACGGGAGGAGTTACTACGTGAGGAATTACTACAGTAGGAGCTACTACAGGAGGAGTTATTACAGTAGGAGTTATTACAGTTGGCATTACTACGGGAGGAGTTACTACGGGAGGAGTTATTACAGTAGGAGTTATTACAGTTGGAGTTACTACAGGAGGAGATATTACAGTTGGCATTACTACGGGAGGAGTTACTACGGGAGGAGTTATTACAGTAGGAGGTTATTACAGTAGGCATTACTACGGGAGGAGTTACTACGGGAGGAGTTACTACGTGTGGTGTTGTTACAGTAGGATTTACTGCAGGAGGAGTTACTACAGTAGGTCCTTCATGTCTGTGCAGTACTACCACCATAGTACTCATTATTATCTTGTGTCATTACATAAGAGTTACTACGGGATGATTTACTACAGTAGGAGTTACTACATGAGGAGTTATTACAGTAGGAATTACTACGGGACGAGTTGCTACGGGAGGACTTCCTGCAGTAGGAATTACTATGGGAAGAGTTACTACGGGAGGAGTTATTACAGTAGGAATTACTACGGGAGGAGTTGCTACGGGAGGACTTCCTGCAGTAGGAATTACTACGGGAGGAGTTATTACACGAGCAGTTATTACAGTAGGCATTACAACGGGAGGATTACTACGGGAGGGGTTACTACAGGATGGATTTCTACAGGAGTAGTTACTACAGGTGGAGTTATTAGAATAGGATTTACTGCAGGAGGAGTTACTACGGGAGGAGTTATCATGGCAAGAGTTACTACAGGATGAGTTACTACAGTAGGATTTACTGCAGGAGAAGATACTACAGGAGGAGATATCATGGCAAGAGTTACTACAGGAGGAGATACTACAGTAGGATTTACTGCAGGAGGAGTTACTACAGGAGGAGTTATCATGGCAAGAGTTACTACAGGATGAGTTACTACAGTAGGATTTACTGCAGGAGAAGATACTACAGGAGGAGATATCATGGCAAGAGTTACTACAGGAGGAGATACTACAGTAGGATTTACTGCAGGAGGAGATACTACAGGAGGAGTTACTACATAAGGAGTTATTACAGGACGGTAGGCGTTATTACAGTAGGCGTTGTTACAGTAGGCCTTATTACATTAGGGGTTACTACAGGAGGATTTACTCCTGGAGGAGTTACTACATACAGTAGGTCCTTCATGTCTGTGTAGTACTATCACCATAGTACTCATTATTATCTGGTGTCATTACATAAGAGTTGAGCCTGTGTATGTACTGTGTGTTAGCCATGTATGTACAGTACAGTATGTTGTATTGACCAAACCAGAAACATCAACAAACAGCTCTCCACATCTACCTTACCCCCTCCTCCACCTCTCCAATCCTCCACCTCTACCCCCTCCTCCACCTCTCCCCTCCTCCACCCATACCTTACCCCTCCTCCGCCTCTCTAATCCTCCACCTCTACCTCCTCTTCCACCTCTCCCCTCCTCCACCTCTACCTTACCTCCTCATCCACCTCTCCCCTCCTCCACCTCTACCTTACCCCTCCTCCACCTCTCCAATCCTCCACCTCTACCTTACCTCCTCCTCCACCTCTCCCCTCCTCCACCTCTACCTTACCTCCTCCTCCACCTCTCCCCTCCTCCACCTCTACCTTACCCCTCCTCCACCTCTCTAATCCTCCACCTCTCCCCTCCTCCACCTCTACCTTACCTCCTCCTCCACCTCTCCACTCCTCCACCTCTACCTCCTCCTCCACCTCTCCCCACCTCCACCTCTACCTTACCCCTCCTCCACCTCTCCCCTCCTCCACCTCTACCTTACCCCTCCTCCACCTCTCCAATCCTCCACCTCTATCTTACCCCCTCCTCCCCCTCTACCTCCTCCTCCACCTCTCCCCTCCTCCACCTCTATGTTACCCCCTCCTCCACCTCTCCCCTCCTCCACCTCTCCCCCCCTCCACCTCTACGTTACTTCCTCCTCCACCTCTCCCCTCCTCCACCTCTACCTTACCCCCTCCTCCACCTCTCCCCTCCTCCACCTCTACCTCCTCCTCCACCTCTCCCCTCCTCCACCTCTACCCCCCCACTCCATCTCTCCCACCTCCACCTTTACCTCCTCCTCCACCTCTCCCCTCCTCCACCTCTACCTTACCCCCTCCTCCACCTCTCCCCTCCTCCACCTCTACCTTACCCCCTCCTCCACCTCTCCCCTCCTCCACCTCTACCTTACCCCTCCTCCACCTCTCCAATCCTCCACCTCTACCTTACCCCCTCCTCCCCCTCTACCTCCTCCTCCACCTCTCCCCTCCTCCACCTCTATGTTACCCCCTCCTCCACCTCTCCCCTCCTCCACCTCTCCCCCCTCCACCTCTTCGTTACTTCCTCCTCCACCTCTCCCCTCCTCCACCTCTACCTTACCCCCTCCTCCACCTCTCTCCACCTCTACCTTACCCCCTCCTCCACCTCTCCCCTCCTCCACCTCTACCTTACCCCCTCCTCCACCTCTATGTTACCCCCTCCTCCACCTCTCCCCTCCTCCACCTCTCCCCCCTCCACCTCTACGTTACTTCCTCCTCCACCTCTCCCCTCCTCCACCTCTATGTTACCCCCTCCTCCACCTCTCCCCTCCTCCACCTCTCCCCCCCTCCACCTCTACGTTACTTCCTCCTCCACCTCTCCCCTCCTCCACCTCTACCTTACCCCTCCTCCACCTCTCCCCTCCTCCACCTCTACCTCCTCCTCCACCTCTCCCCTCCTCCACCTCTACCTTACCTTCTCCTCCACCTCTCCCCTCCTCCACCTCTACCTTACCTTCTCCTCCACCTCTCCCCTCCTCCACCTCTACCTTACCCCCTCCTCCACCTCTCCCCTCCTCCACCTCTACCTTACCTCCTCCTCCACCTCTTCAGTCAATAACTCCAACGAGCTGGGTCCGATGGAAGAGCTGGCCCTGCCGGCCAACAAGACCTCCGTCACGCTCCCCAACCTCAAGTACAGCACACGCTACAAGTTTTATTTCAATGCCAAAACAGGCCAGGGAGCAGGGCCCGTCATTACAGAGGAAGCCGTCACTA
This sequence comes from Salvelinus alpinus, assembly GCF_045679555.1. Taxonomy (NCBI): domain Eukaryota; kingdom Metazoa; phylum Chordata; class Actinopteri; order Salmoniformes; family Salmonidae; genus Salvelinus; species Salvelinus alpinus. Next base: position 11,073,739 of record NC_092094.1, read on the forward strand.
TTATGGACGAAGGTAAGTGTGAAAGTACGCTACTGAAGGTCACAAGTAGAAAACAAACTTTGACTGTAGTCAAAGACGATAGAGGACGTATCCTGTAAATTGATATGGTTATGGTATGGGAGTCCTCCTTAGTTACATACCATTCCACACATGTACCATGTTGAATGGTTCAAGTCAACACCAAACATCTAGATGGTGTATTGTGTATCTTATACTCGCTTATGAAGCATGCTTCTCTGTTTAAATGTTCATAATGTCAGTCTGTTGTCCTTATAGATCTACTATTGAATTGTCTTCAGTGTGTCAAACAGTGTGCAGCTTTGTGCCAAAGCATGGCATAACCTCAGTGTAGTAATGTTTGTAAGAACACTAACTGTGAGTGTGTTTCCCAGTACTTTGAAATGAGCTGGTCCAGTTAGTTTTGTATTACAGCATGTTCATGCTTACTCACTGGTACATTTAGTGAAAGGGACATGCAGGCGTCATATTGACCTTGATATCAACTTTTGTGTCCCCTCTTTTCCCTCAAAGTCCTAATGTATCAGCCTTCAGTAGACGAGGTTGGAGGAGGTACCTGTAGCTCTCAGGGTCTGCATGCTCCTCATACAAACAGATCCGGGCCCATATTTACAAAGCATCTCAGAATAAGAGTACTGACCTAGAATCAGTTTTAATGAATAGATCAGCACTCATACTGTACTCTGAGATGCTTTACGCATACTGCCTTGGCTTCAAAGACCGGTCCAAGCCTGCGTTCCCCTTTGAAATCCCCTTGACCCCTCGACCCAGCAGGACCTGAATTCAAAGCTGAAACCTTGAAGATAGCTACATACAGATGTAGAATCTTAATTTGACCTATATTGTCACAGCAAGTGTTACAATAAAACATTTACAAAAATAATCCTGTAGCAACAGAATTTGAACGTTTAGTCCAAAATGTTGCTTGATCGGTGTTTAGGCAATTAGCTGGTCAAAATCAGGCTACATGTGTTAATATTACCATGTGCTAGTGCATTTGTTCAGTGAATTTATGTAAATCACAAATCTCATCTGCATTTCCTGTTGGCACAGGGAAATTCTCAGCAACAATAGAGTGATCAAATTAAAATCCTACATCTGTACAGACATAATTATATGACGTGGTGCTTATTTGGCTGCTGTAACACCGTTAACCATATAGCACACTCAAAACTCTTCAGTGTTGCATCTTACTTTCTAACGGTGTGATGGCGACTCTGTGACTGCTGATCTATGTCTGTATTTCTATGTCTGGCTGGTGCTGTGCTGTCCCATGCATGACATTGTGCATGTTTGAACCCTGCTCCGACTGATCCCCCCTCAGACATGCTGACTGTTTACTTGCACTTCCACTGCATGCGTGGTAATGGACCTGTTTGTCGCCAGCTCGCTGTCTTACCTATGCTTGTGGTTGAAGCTGCTGTGTCTGATGAGTGTTGGGTATGGTGTTTCTTATTCCTCTCCGTGTTGTTCCAGGGAACACCCGAACCCAAACCTCACCTCCCATAGCAGGGTCTCCTCCACGCCACCCATTCCACAAGGGTACAGCCGCTCTAGTCATTGTCCATACACATCTTACAGTCTTAGTGATTACATTTGTAATGTATTACAAATGTTCAGGCTTTATTGTCTGAATCCGTTTGTAAGGTACTTGTAGGAAAGGAGCAACTGTAGATGTAATAGAAGTAGACCTAACTGAAAGTGGAATGGAAAATCAACGTGTATCTTGCTTTGATTTTGACCTATAGATTCTATGATACAGACAGATGTTCAATATAATGTATGCCTAAAAGCAAATGATGTGTTATTTGTATGGTATAAACCAGTGGTTCCCAACCTTTTTTAGTTATTGTACCACCAACTGAATGTTGCTCTGCCCGGAGTACCCCTGAAGTACCCCCTCATGTGTATTTTACCAGTAAGCCTATGGTCTCATGAGTCTTCTCAAGTACCCCCTGTGGATAGGCCTCGTACACCTGGTTGGGAACCACTGGTATAAACTGTAGCAAAGTCATCTACGGGCTTTGTCAGTATCTAAGCAAGTTGAGTGTGAGTGCACAGACTTAAAGTCAGACTCAGATTGATATATTTTTACAGAGTATTTTAGGAGTATTTTCAGCAGGAACAGTTTGATTAGAATTGTATTTTTTCAATTGACCTTTGACCTACAGTGTGAGCTTTTTGGTTGTCTTCTTCTCTTGTTGTGCTCAGTGCATCCAGCGGCTCCGGCATTCAGGAACGTTAGCTCTTCCGTGGGAGAGGACGGAATGCTTATCAGTTGGGAGTACTGGGGAGCGGAAAAACATGTTTATCTAGAATATATAATTAAGAACGACAACAGTAAGACAAACTATTTTATCCACTGTACATCAGTTATACTTAAACATATAGGTACAAGAGACTCCTACTCAGTGATTTGCTAATGCAGGTTTATGCAAACATTGGCAGTTACAGTACCAGTCAAAAGTTTGGATACACCTACTCATTCAAGGGTTTTTCTTTATTTTTGCCATTTTCTACATTGTAAAGAAAAACCCTCGAATGAGTAGGTGTGTCAAACTTTTGAACTGTACTGTATGTCTAGCACAGATAGGATAAATTATCTAGTCTGATTAAAAAATCTTCTTTGATATATTGCCTTCAAACTGCCCCGACACAAATCTAATAATAAACAGGAAACAGCAGCAGAAAGAGTCTAAAACAGGGATGTGCGACTCCAGTCCTCAGGGGCCGGAGTGCTGTCACACTTTGTCCTGATTCCTTGCAAACACAGCTGATTTAACTAATTACTTACTAAACTGAATATCATGATTAGTAGATTATTGTGTTAGCTGGGGCTGGGACAAAAGTGTGACCCTAATCAGACCCCCGAGGACTGGAGTTGCCCATCCGGGGTCTAAAAGGATATTTTTTATATCCCATATGGATTGAACTCTCAACATGTCTGTAGTTGTTTTGTTGACCTACACCGAGGGTAAAAACACACACCTAAAGTAATTGTGTTTGTAGTATAAATATTTAGAAAAACTGAATTCAAATACTCAAATGCATTTGTACCATCCTCATAAATGTAATGGGGATGATAGTGTAGTAAAAGTGCCGGGTGAAATAGCATATTAGAGTAATCTGATTTAGTGGAATAACACAATTCCTCACTGAGACACATCCTCTAATGAGTTTTTATAATCATACTTCATTTGTAGAATTCCATGAAATAACATACTATGCACGTGGGTCTTTCTATAAATAATGGGACCAATGTGGGACATTGGGATCAAAATAAAAAATAAAGATTATGCAGTTCCACATGTGTATTTAGAGGAGTAAAAGTGAATATATGCAAATTGCCCTTAACACACACACACAGTGTGGAGGGCAAATTGCAAATTGCCCTCCACCTATACAACATTGGCTACAATAATTACTTGGACTTTTCAAGCACCCAATTAAGGACATTTTCAAGGTAGGCCTATTCCAATACTTGCATTTCTGAGCTCCAAGTTCAAGTAGGCTACTTCAAGCCCCTTGTATTGTTTAAAATTGCAGGTGTAACATGGAAAATCATATTTATTTGTCATGTTATTTCATTACCAGATCATAGTGTCAATAAGCCCACTAGGCGATGTAATGTGTTGTCATTATAGCCAGAATAATTCATAGGAAGAGCGTTGGGTGTTGCGCAATAGTCTATCCTACACAACTGCGCACAGTAGACTCCGGTGTCCAATCCGAAGCACAAAAACATAGGAAAATATGAACACATGAACTTGATGCTTTCTCTGTTAAATCTAAGGAGACCCTGCTGTAAATCAAGCAGACAACAACAGATAATAAACATCAATTCTCTAGGGTTATTAGATCCAATGTGGATCCAGGTACAGCGGTCCTCACCAGTGTAACCAATGAGACACCAAAATATTCTGGACATTCCTTTTTTCCAGCACTGTTGTTGTGTCACATTCACTATCACAACAGCTGTTCTTCACTTGACTGTCCGTCGGAAAATTCCTTCCTGGATTAGATGATGATGTGTGAAAATAACACGGCGTAACTAATTAGTTGGACAGCAAATGCGCATCCAACAAAGTATTATGCATAATTACTGAAGAACCACGGTAATGACAGTATCGATGTAGGTTTTAAGTATCAAGGTAAGGTGACTCTTTTGGTTGAAGAATTCGATTTTGCAATCGCATGTATTATTTTGGATTCGTGTGCCGATGAAAACTATTTTCACACCGTAACATAAGAAGAAACTAAATGTTACCTAGTTACACAGCATTTCTGAGATCTCTATACAAAAAAATTGTCAGACAGCTAGATCCAGGATTTCAAGTTCAAGTTCAATGTCTAATTTAACTGATTAATGCTTAATATATGATATAACGACAACTTACACTGCCATAAATGTAAGGACAGAAAAGTAATGTCACATGATTTTGAACAAATCATTTAAGACACCAACCATGATAAAGGGTTAAACAGGTTTTAAATCAACTTGTGAATTATATTAAATATACCTATGATCCCCCTTATATCTTAACGTAATGACATGGCAGGTTATTATCAATGACTTGTCAGCAGCTGTAACAACTTGTCCTGTGTAGGAAATACTCACTGGTTCCCTAGTTTATAGAAAGACCCATATACACAATTAGTGATATATAATATTGATATGATAGATGCCAGTTCATGACACAAGATAAAACCATCCTTGCATGAAACTCCATAGCCCATCCCAACGTTGTTACAATGTCAGGTGTACGGTGGACATATTAGGACATCAACAATGTTAGTCTAACTAAGTACGGTAGTCCTAATATGCGCACCGTACATTCTGACTATGATGGATGTCCTAAAATGTGCACCGGACAGACAAACATCTTTGAAAGCGCCTTTCTTCCTGCAGCTCTCGGTGAAGAGGAGTGGCAGAAAGAGTATGTAAATGGATCTCAGGCCTATGTGCTGAAGGGCTTAAAGGAGGGCCTGTCCTATAGGGTACGCGTGGTTGCCAAGGGTCACGACGACCAAGCGGTGCTCCACCAATCAGAGGAGCTTTTGGTGACCGTTCCAGGTGAGGCAGCACGCGATTGGCTGGTCGTCACCGGCGCCGCCCGGCCTCGCCTTGCCCTGTGTTGTTGTAGAGATTGAGAAACGTGTTTGGTATGCTAGCTGTGTAATTCTCTACTGCTTAGGCACCTGTTCAGTAGGTAAACGATCCTGTTTATTAACAGTATATCTGTTGTCGTGGTCATTCTAATGGAAACGTACGTTAGGCATGTTCAGTAGAGATATAGACTAGGTCGATTTCTGACCTGCATGATGTCATCCTGTCTGTGTGTTGTTTTCCTGGAGAGACGTCCTGTAAGACCATCTCCTTATAGATCATATCATTCACCTAATGTAGCAGACGGATATAATCCACCTGACTGTCCTTCTGTGCTTAACTTAACTTGTCTCTGTGTGTGTGTGTGTGTGTGTGTGTGTGTGTGTGTGTGTGTGTGTGTGTGTGTGTGTGTGTGTGTGTGTGTGTGTGTGTGTGTGTGTGTGTGTGTGTGTGTGTGTGTGTGTGTGTGTGTGTGTGTGTGTGTGTGTGAGATTGAGAGGAACAAAGAGTGCTAGAGAACTTGAGAAAGTTGTTTCCCTCACCTACTGACGAAGTCGAGCTGTTAACCATCATAATCACTCTCTGTATTAATGTGCCTTCTTTAACTTCCACAGCTGAGATGTTTAACATAACATCACTATCATAACTACTATCAACAACAACAAAAACAATAACATCACTAACATAACATCACAACTGTCTGTTACAGTAACACTATGTAACAATTTCCAAACAATATGTTCAAAAATTGTATTGCTCACAAGGGGTTCTTTGGAATCTTATTTTCATACTATCATGTACTTATGTTTTGATGGTCAATATCTACTTTAGGAACTGTGATTACAATAGTGGATGTGTGATAATAATGAGAATTAATTTATTGTCCATTACATTGTCATTATATTACAGTATAGGAACAAGGTTACCTTCCTCATTTAAAGCAAGCAGGCCTGTCATTAAGAGTTTTCACTTCTCTTCCTCCCCTCGGTGCCTGACCAGCTATGCCATCCAGACAGGCTGACATCGCTACTCAGGGCTGGTTCATCGGCCTGATGTGTGCCATCGCTCTCCTCATCCTCGTCCTCCTCATCATCTGCTTCATTAAGAGGAACAAGGGAGGCAAATACCCAGGTGGGTGACACACACACACACACACGTACACACAGACACACAAGTGCGCAGACGTTCACACACACCCACACACATGTCTACGCAGACACGCATGTGCACAGACACGCACACACAAACACACTCACTTCCGTCTCCACATCCATCACCTAGCTCAGGTCATAGTAACAGACCCATTTGCTCAATCTCTGTCCCTAGTGAAGGAAAAGGAGGACGCTCACACAGACCCAGAGTTCCAGCCCATGAAAGAGGATGACTGTACTTTTGGGGAATACAGGTGAGAAACGTGAATCTGTCCTCTGGAGCCCGTGGGCCAAGATCCTACACCTGCCCCAAGCCAACCACCCCACCAAGGCCCCACTCCCTCCCCTGACCTGGTTCCTCTCAGCTGGGCAGGAGCTCTGCCCCGCCCCCCCTCCTTACAGCTGACCTCCAGCTGCTGGGCCTCAGACCCCCCTCCTTACAGCTGACCTCCAGCTGCTGGGCCTCAGACCCCCCCCCTCCAGGACCAGCATCGTTCCAACAAGGATTCTGTCAGTGCAGCTCTTTGGCGCTACACAGTAAAGCACAAGCCTGTTCTAAGGGAGGAAGTTGGGATGGGGTCAGAGATGGGGACGGGGTCAGAGATAGGGACGGGGTCAGAGATAGGGACGGGGTCAGAAATAGGGACGGGGTCAGAGATAGGGACGGGGTCAGAGATAGGGACGGGGTCAGAGATAGGGACGGGGTCAGAGATAGGGACGGGGTCAGAGATAGGGACGGGGTCAGAGATGGGGACGGGGTCAGAGATGGGGACGGGGTCAGAAATAGGGACGGGGTCAGAGATGGGGACGGGGTCAGAGATAGGGACGGGGTCAGAGATGGGGACGGGGTCAGAAATAGGGACGGGGTCAGAAATAGGGACGGGGTCAGAGATGGGGACGGGGTCAGAGATAGGGACGGGGTCAGAGATAGGGACGGGGTCAGAGATAGGGACGGGGTCAGAAATAGGGACGGGGTCAGAGATGGGGACGGGGTCAGAGATAGGGACGGGGTCAGAGATAGGGACGGGGTCAGAGATAGGGACGGGGTCAGAGATGGGGACGGGGTCAGAGATAGGGACGGGTCAGAGATAGGGACGGGGTCAGAAATAGGGACGGGGTCAGAAATAGGGACGGGGTCAGAGATAGGGACGGGGTCAGAGATAGGGACGGGGTCAGAGATAGGGACGGGGTCAGAGATAGGGACGGGGTCAGAGATGGGGACGGGGTCAGAGATGGGGACGGGGTCAGAGATAGGGACGGGGTCAGAGATAGGCACGGGGTCAGAGATGGGGACGGGGTCAGAGATAGGGACGGGGTCAGAGATAGGGACGGGGTCAGAGATAGGGACGGGGTCAGAGATGGGGACGGGGTCAGAGATGGGGACGGGGACGGGGGACGGGGGGTCGGGGGGAGGTCAGGGTTAGAAGTGGGGTCAGTGACGGGTTCAGGGACAGGGACGGGTACGGGGACAAGGTCAAGGGACGGGGATTGGATTCTCCTCTGCTTAGTGTGTTGGTGGCTTGTGTGCCCCCCCAACAGATTGATATTGTAGTGTGTTTGACTGTGTTGCGTCGTTCGAGAAACAGGATATACAATATAATTCAGGTCTAAGTTTTAGGGGATTTTCAAGCTTTTAAAAACTTTCCCAAGGACTGTCAGGAAAACGTGCAGTACTCAGTTACAGCATCCCAAACTGGCATGCATAGATACTGTACCTGCCCCACTCATTTCTCATTTCTAACCAAATGAATCCCTTGTAATGAATACATTATGCGTATAAATATAGCTATTGTATTATATGATATACATGCTTAGTAAATTAATGTTTGCATACATAAGCATACAGTGAGGGCACTCATCCCAGTCCATATTAGCTCTATCTGCAGTAATCTAGATATGCTTGCACTAGCATCCTCTAAGAATGTTTTTAGACTGCTTGCTTTTACAACCATGCATGCAAATATGAAGAACGTTGAAGCACTGTATTTATGTATAGCGTTTTGGAAACATTATTTTGTACTGGTCCAGCTTCATCCCCAATTTATATGATTAGTTTTGCGTTTGTATTTGATATTATTACTTTTTGTATCATATACTTAAACATAAATATGTTATATAATATACATGATATGCTGTGATACATACATCTATAGATTATGGATATATAATGTTGTCTGATGTGCGTGATGTGGTGAAGATCTTATATGAAACTTACTGTTGGCAATAATGTATTGGATGAAATCCTAGATATGTACAGTATATGTTATCCAGTATGAAGCTACTGTATCAGCATGTTGGAGGGACATGGCCAGCACTGAGAGTACTGTCAATTCCAGGGATGCTATTTAAAGTTTATACAAGGCAAAATGCTATTGTTATTCTGTCCACATCATAACTCTATCTAGTTTGTGATCCTAACATGAGAGAAACCCTAATCTGTCCATTCAAATAAGAAAATAATAGACAATATTATTTGTGAATAATAATAATGAACAATATAACAGAGTTTATATTGTTCAAATAACAAGTATTAGACAAAATATCACAAGGCTAAATGTATGATATAGAGTGCCTTTGTGAAGAGATATCATACTTTCCATCGATGCCATTATTCCAACCAAGGTGGACTGGAGCTTTATGTCAATAGAGACATAACAACCTAACTCTACTGAACTATTCTGGTGTGACTGTAGGCTTACATAACCACCTAACTCTACTGAACTGTTCTGGTGTGACTGTAGGCTTACATAACAACCTAACTCTACTGAACTGTTCTGGTGTGACTGTAGGCTTACATAACAACCTAACTCTACTGAACTGTTCTGGTGTGACTGTAGGCTTACATAACAACCTAACTCTACTGAACTGTTCTGGTGTGACTGTAGGCTTACATAACAACCTAACTCTACTGAACTGTTCTGGTGTGACTGTAGGCTTACCTAACAACCTAACTCTACTGAACTGTTCTGGTGTGACTGTAGGCTTACATAACAACCTAACTCTACTGAACTGTTCTGGTGTGACTGTAGGCTTACATAACAACCTAACTCTACTGAACTGTTCTGGTGTGACTGCAGTAAGTCCTGTACTGTAACTGTGATGTAACTGTTGACATTGAGCACCAGCGTCTACACTTACAGGTGAAATGAGATGTTATTATTTCACATTTATTTAACTTGTATAGCTCTTTTCATTACATAAAATAATCTTAAAGTCCATATTGTTAAAGAAAGATACATACTGCTATGTTAGTGGCTGCCTTATGCTTAGACATAAAAGGGCACAGTAAAACACAGATAAAACACTGATGGGTGTGTGTGTGTGTGTGTGTGTGCGTGCGTGTGTGTGTGTGTGCATATGTACAGTGTGTGCGTGTGCGTGTGTGTGTGCGTGTGTGTGGGTGTGGGTGTGGGTGTGGGTGTGTGTGTGTGTGTGTGGGTGTGTGTGCATATGTACTATGTGTGTGTGGGTGTGTGTGCATATGTACTGTGTGTGTGTGTGTGTGTGTGTGTGTGTGTGTGTGTGTGTGTGTGTGTGTGTGTGTGTGTGTGTGTGTGTGTGTGTGTGTGTGTGTGTGTGTGTGTGTGTGTGTGTGTGTGTGTGCATATGTACAGTGTGTGCGTGTTGATGAGGAGTAAGTGGTTATGTATCGCTCACTCTCTGATCATCTGATCATTCTATGTGCTCTTCCTGCACTCTGTGTATAGGGGGATGTGGGTGTCAGGCAAGGTAAGGAAGGGTACTGCTAGGTGTCAGGCAAGGTAAGGAAGGGTACTGCTAGGTGTCAGGCAAGGTAAGTGAGGGTACTGCTAGGTGTCAGGCAAGGTAAGGAAGGGTACTGCTAGGTGTCAGGCAAGGTAAGGAAGGGTACTGCTAGGTGTCAGGCAAGGTAAGTGAGGGTACTGCTAGGTGTCAGGCAAGGTAAGGAAGGGTACTGCTAGGTGTCAGGCAAGGTAAGGAAGGGTACTGCTAGGTGTCAGGCAAGGTAAGGAAGGGTACTGCTAGGTGTCAGGAAAGGTAAGGAAGGGTACTGCTAGATGTCAGGCAAGGTAAGGAAGGGTACTGCTAGGTGTCAGGCAAGGTAAGGAAGGGTACTGCTAGGTGTCAGGCAAGGTAAGGAAGGGTACTGCTAGGTGTCAGGCAAGGTAAGGAAGGGTACTGCTAGGTGTCAGGCAAGGTAAGGAAGGGTACTGCTAGGTGTCAGGCAAGGTAAGGAAGGGTACTGCTAGACTGGTGTGAGAGGAGGAACCAAAGAGCTGCCATACTGTGATATCTGTTAGATAAACAGTAACTAAAGCCACTTGGAGAAAAAGGCCTGTTGTAAAATCCATCCCAGGATTACACCACTGTCCTTATGTGTCTTCTAAACGGTTATGAGCTGTCATAAAGCCTACATAGTGATGTCATAACATATCATAAGATAATTTTTTGGTGCCATATGCAGTGATTTTGATCAGTTAACTGTAGATTGTGTCCTGGTTCCGTTAGTCATTTTTATGCAATGTGATATAAGCTGACATAACCTGTTATGAATGGTAATAACACATGTAGTAAATTATTAATAATCATTATTAAAGCTTTATGAAGGAGCGTTCACCTGCTATTCACTGTCATGAATCATAACCTCACAACGATTTCAATGTTGTCTAACTAATGCAACAACAGAAAAAGCGTTATTTGCCGTTTCTTCATTTGTTTGCAAAATTGTGATAATTTGTATTTTTTTGCTTTGAGTCATTTGGCTGAAAATGTGCTTTTGATATTTGTTTATTTATATCATTGCCTTGGATTTTCTGTTTTTCATTGCAACCTTTGTTGGTGAGAATAGTTTATGTCTAGCATCACAGCACATGTGATTATTTTCCACCTCATGTTATGCTTTCATGAGGAATTCAGAACAGGTATGATTTTGCTTGAATTCCCCTGATGGAACCAACTAATCGATCATGTCTCAATTTTTTTTTAGACTTGGGGCAAAGTAAATTCTGCTACAGAAAATGAATCCGCTGCAGTGGACAGAAATGTTATTGACTATCAGATGTAGTACTATTTGAGTAAATATTTAAGTATTTATACAATATTATCATAAGTAACTAAAATTGTAGACTGATGGGATAGATCAATGGATCAGGCCATACTTTCCATATTAATAAGGAAATTACCAAAGGTAATTTGACCTGGGAAATCAAAGTAAAATTAATTGGCGGCCCTTCAACGCTCCATCTAAAAAAAAAAAGGCCATGCACTAAACTCCTTGTTTACATTCTCATGTCATCATAACACCTGCATGTCCTTTTCTCCTAGTGACACTGAGGACCATAAGCCGTTAAAAGGGAGCCGCACACCTTCTAACGGGACGGTGCACAGGGACAGCAGTGACGACAGTTTAGTTGACTATGGAGGTGGAGACGGACAGTTCAACGAGGATGGGTCTTTTATTGGGCAGTACAGCGGAAAGAGCTCCATCAGGGAAACTGCTGAGGCCCCATCCCCAGTTAATACAACCGCTATGAACTCCTTTGTGTAGACAGTCAACTGGTCAGCCAGGCCACTAGGTGGCGCTACAGTATATGCTACTTTTTTGTGTAGCCAGGCCACTAGGCAGCGTTGCAGATTCTTATATATTCTTTGCGTAGCTAATTAGACGTTTATCCTCCCAGCCAATAGGAGACACTGCGGTGACTGTTCCATCCCCCATATCACAGGGCAATCACATCATTGTGTGGCTTATCATCATCATCATTACATGCCTCACCCATCTGCACCCAGAACTACCAATGAGAACCACCCTGCTGTCACAGATACATAAGATACACATTGGAGATACTAGATACTCCTGGAGGACTACGATTCTTATACAGTGCATGGAAATCCTGAAATGATGTACATCCATATATTAACATATTGAGATTAACACTAATTAGTATATTACACGGAAGATATTGTCTATCTTGGACTACTATGCGGTTCACATTTGTATTATTTACCATATTGTTTTTCCAGTCAAAGCGTTGTCTTGATATTATTGTGTATGTTAAAGGTACTTTTTGTCCCTCAGGGCCACCATAAAGAGGCATCAATGTCTTTGTGGACCTAGTGGTGAAATGAGTTACTAAATGTATGGCTATTATTCTATGTATCTTTGCAAGACGGGCAGTTTGTACAGTTTATACAGTTGTTGTTGCAGAAAGGTTGAATTAACAATCACATAGTGAAAGGTTGAATTTACAGTAACAAAGGTAAAGGTTGAATTTACAGTAACAAAGGTAAAGGTTGAATTTACAGTAACAAAGGTAAAGGTTGAATTTATAGTAACAAAGGTAAAGGTTGAATTTACAGTAACAAAGGTAAAGGTTGAATTTATAGTAACAAAGGTAACGGTTGAATTAACAGTCACATAGTGAAAGGTTGAATTTACAGTAACAAAGGTAAAGGTTGAATTTACAGTAACAAAGGTAAAGGTTGAATTTACAGTAGCAAAGGTAAATGTTGAATTTACAGTAACAAAGGTAAAGGTTGAATTTACAGTAGCAAAGGTAAATGTTGAATTTACAGTAACAAAGGTAAAGGTTGAATTTACAGTAACAAAGGTAAAGGTTGAATTTACAGTAACAAAGGTAAATGTTGAATTTACAGTAACAAAGGTAAAGGTTGAATTTACAGTAACAAAGGTAAAGGTTGAATTTACAGTGCAGGATTTTGTACAGTATGTACTGTATATGCAGACAGAGAGTTCCTAAATGTATTATTATTTTGCTGCGAAAGCAAATGCTGATGCTATACACGCCCTCATGACGTCATCCTCATGACCTTTGACCTGCATGTGACCTCATTTCCTGTGGTTGCAACTCACATGATCTCACCTGACGGTGACCTTATGGCTCTTCTTGTCAGACCCCAAGGGCATGTACTGGCATCCAACGGCAGCGTTTTTTTTGCTTTTCAAAATGTCATGTTCATTTGTGATGCTTCATGGGTGGCCTTCAGCAGTAGTGTGCCTCAGAACTCTGATTCAGTTCAGTCTAGATTCATAAAAAAAAATACTGTTTTACCCAGAGTTCAGTGAGTGCAACGGGCACAAAGCCAGAGGACTGTGGAGTCACACTCTTGGGGGCATGAGTTCAGTAGGGAGGGATGAAACGATGGAGGACATCATAAAGGAAGGAATACTTCATATAGTCATATTTTAAAACGCTTTCCAGTGCTTTTTCTCAGATATGGGATTTATTTTCCTTCCATCAAGCGGCATAGGGCAGCCATATTAGACACAGCAAATGCATTTTATGTTTAAAATTCCTTGTTGTTTTCAAAGGTTCTGGTCATCTATGAAGTGTTTGTAATTCTGTGGTGCGTGTGTGCGTGTGCACGTGTGTGTGTGTGTGTGCTGTTGTTGAGGGGATATTGGTCATGCTAGGAAAGAGGTGCTCACTCGTATGAAGTACATTTGAGGGCCTTTGAGGTGACAAGGGTTCGCAAGCTATTTTCTTTTCTTAACTTGCATCAAGTTTTACGTTGTTGTTTTTTAGTTTTTTTTACAGAAATGTCAATTATTTGTTGAATTTGTAAATATATAATTTTGAATGTACAGAGAAACACAGCTAGAAGAGCTTAAAGGGATGGTTCACCTAAATTACAAAATTCGATGACAACCTGAAAGGAAGAACTGTGCATGAAATAGTTTGAGAGAGCTGTGTTCAATATAGGCTACTATATATATATATATGTCTTTTTTCGTTTTTATTTCTTTTTTCTTAGCTGTGAACATTGTACATTATTGTAACTAACAGGACAAGATGTTGCCCATGAGTTCAGATTGGAGTTTTTTTTCATTTGTCAGCAATATAGTTGTGTGTTTCTGAAATGTCACTTCTCTGTATTAAATGAAACCATACAGTACTCAGTAAACTTTGAGATTTAATGTATTTGGAGTGTTAGATAAGTACTATAATGTACTATAACATTGTGGTATTCTGCTTTATGTGGGTTATTCAAGCACAAAGTCTACCAAACTCATCCACTTTGTGACAGTATTGCAAAACGGTTGTATTCTTATTCAAAAACAGTTTCAAGGTTTTTACTAACAATTTATGTCTCTTTTCATTTATATTTAAGTTTCTCCACTTTTAGTGCAAGAATGAAGTGGAAATATAATGAATGAATAAAATCTAATGATCTGCTTTGATGTCCGTTCTATCTTTTACTGTAAAGCTTCATTCTGACTGTTCTGATGTCCTGCAAGCAAACGGAGCGTTGGACCCAATGAGTCCCATTTTGGACGTTGAGTTACAGACTTCTGGGTTGTACCGTTGTATTAGTCTTCTGTATCAACAGATACCAATCATTAGTCTGTGTGATTAACGGGAGCTGAGCTAGAACGGTGATTGAGACAAGGGCAGATCCCGAAAGGGCCCGGGGACGGGTCTTTTATACAAAAACATCTGCAGAGTCGAATGGTTTGAGCTACAAACTAAAAGCTATCTGTGAAAAACTGAGACTTTTTATCTATGATACTCACAGGCCACACTACAGTCATTAGAAGGTACGGGGTTCTTCAACAGAACAACATAGGAAATCCCAGGACATAGTGTCTATAATACTGTAAGGGGTTCTTCAACAGAACAACATAGGAAATCCCAGGACATAGTGTCTATAATACTGTAAGGGGTTCTTCAACAGAACAACATAGGAAATCCCAGGACATAGTGTCTATAATACTGTAAGGGGTTCTTCAACAGAACAACATAGGAAATCCCAGGACATAGTGTCTATAATACTGTAAGGGGTTCTTCAACAGAACAACATAGGAAATCCCAGGACATAGTGTCTATAATACTGTAATAAGGTCACATAGTTACTGTCACTAACTCCACACAGTTGTCACTGACTAGTTGGATATTCATTTCCCACTGAGCAAACCATTTCTGTACTTACAGCATTCATATCAATTCATTTTGATCAGGTTTTTGCTTTGGTGGACCTTATTTTTTTAATTGACATTTGTCAAAACTCCTGAATGCAACTGTTTATGTCAAATTGATTTGGGTTCAAATTGTTTTGTGTTTTAATTGTTTCGTGTTCTAATTTTTTTGTGTTCCAATTGTTTTGTGTTCCAATTGTTTTGTGTTCTAATTGTTTTGTGTTCAAATTGTTTTGTATTCAACTTGTTTTGTGTTCAACTTGTTTTGTGTTCTACTTGTAGCCATGGTTGGCTTGAAAATACAATGTTAAACCACTTCATTGTGAGTCTAAATATAAGGGCTGGACATGCAGATAAATGGAAGCCAGATAAATGGAAGCCAGATAAATGGAAGCCAGATAAATGAAAGCCAGATAAATGGAAGCCAGATAAATGGAAGCCAGATAAATGGAAGCCAGATAAATGAAAGCCAGATAAATGGAAGCCAGATAAATGGAAGCCAGATAAATGAAAGCCAGATAAATGGAAGCCAGATAAATGGAAGCCAGATAAATGAAAGCCAGATAAATGAAAGTCAGATAAATGAAAGCCAGATAAATGGAAGCCAGATAAATGAAAGCCAGATAAATGAAAGCCAGATAAATGAAAGTCAGATAAATGAAAGCCAGATAAATGAAAGCCAGATAAATGGAAGCCAGATAAATGGAAGCCAGATAAATGAAAGCCAGATAAATGAAAGCCAGATAAATGAAAGTCAGATAAATGAAAGCCAGATAAATGAAAGCCAGATAAATGAAAGTCAGATAAATGAAAGCCAGATAAATGAAAGCCAGATAAATGGAAGCCAGATAAATGGAAGCCAGATAAATGGAAGCCAGATAAATGAAAGCCAGATAAATGAAAGCCAGATAAATGAAAGTCAGATAAATGGAAGCCAGATAAATGGAAGCCAGATAAATGGAAGCCAGATAAATGAAAGCCAGATAAATGAAAGTCAGATAAATGGAAGCCAGATAAATGGAAGCCAGATAAATGGAAGCCAGATAAATGAAAGCCAGATAAATGAAAGCCAGATAAATGAAAGTCAGATAAATGAAAGCCAGATAAATGAAAGCCAGATAAATGGAAGCCAGATAAATGAAAGCCAGATAAATGGAAGCCAGATAAATGAATGTCAGATAAATGGAAAGCCAATTTTTGCTGGCGTCTCATGATTGATTTAACCATGATAATGTCTCATAGCAGCAGTGTGGTTCGCTCCACTACAGACCAAGTCATTAGCAATGGCAATAAGCATCAATGAAGAGGACGATGTTTTCACACCTTCACAGAGCTGGGGGGTAAGGTGTGTGTAAGTGTGTTGGTGAGTGGCTATATTTTGTCATGACAAGAATGCTAAACACATTGGGATGCTTATACCTGGGATATTTTTAGCGATGGACTTCCCGAGGGAACTTGGGTGAAATGAAAACACACGTCAGTTTACAAGCCCCCTCAGGGCCCAGAACCGGACTCTCCCTGACAGGAAAAGGTAGGAGGAGGAGTCCCTCCTAAAACACACCAATAACATGCTGTGAGCCAGGCAAGGCAGTAAAAGTATTAAGTCGGCTGCTGAGTCTTAAGAAGTCTGCTGCTTGCCTCACTGTAAACTGGAGGGAGAGAGAGGGAGATAGAGAGTCACACAGAGAGAGAGAGAGATGGATAGAGAGTCACAGAGAGAGAGAGAGAGGGAGATAGAGAGCCACACAGAGAGAGAGAGAGAGAGAGAGAGAGAGAGAGAGAGAGAGAGAGAGAATCACACACAGACAGAGAGAGAGAGAGAGAGAGAGAGAGAGAGAGAGAGTCAAAGACAGACACAGCGAGAGAGAGAGAGTCACAGACAGACAGAGAGAGAGAGAGAGTCACAGACAGACAGAGTGGGAGAGATAGAGTCACAGACAGAGAGAGAGGGAGATAGACAGTCACAGACAGACAGAGAGTGAGAGAAAACCGAAGAAAATGAACAACAATGACAAATGGTTTGATGAAGAATGCAAAAATCTAAGAAAGAAATTGAGAAACCTGTCCAACCAAAAACATAGAGAACCTTAGTCTACGCCTTCACTATGGTGAATCACTAAAACAATACAGAAATACACTACGGAAAAAGAAGGAACAGCACGTCAGAAATCAGCTCAATGTAATTGAAGAATCCATAGACACTAAACAAACAACAACACGAAGAATTATCTATCCAAAATGGAGATGCATGGGTAAACCACTTCTCCACATCTTTTTGGCTCTATAACAAAGAATAAAGAGCAAAAACATATACATGATCAAATACAAATCCTAGAATCAACTATTTAAAGACTACCAGAATCCACTGGATTCTCCAATTACCTTGAATGAGTTACAGGACAAAATAAAAACCCTCCAACCCAAAAAGGCCTGTGGTGTTGATGGTATCCTTAATGAAATGATCAAATATACAGACAACAAATCCACAAAAGTGGAGACAAATTTGACCCCAATAACTACCGTAGAATATGCGTCAACAGTAACCTTGGGAAAATACTCTGCATTATCATTAACAGCAGACTCGTACATTTCCTCAATGAAAACAATGTACTGAGCAAATGTCAAATTGGCTTTTTACCAAATTACCGTACAACAGACCATGTATTCACCCTACACACCCTAATTGACAACCAAACAAACCAAAACAAAGGCAAAGTCTTCTCATGCTTTGTTGTTTTCAGAAAAGCCTTCGACTCAATTTGGCATGAGGGTCTGCTATACAAATTGATGGAAAGTGGTGTTGGGGGTAAAACATACGACATTATAAAATCCATGTACACAAACAACAATTGTGCGGTTAAAATTGGCAAAAAACACACACCTTTCTTCACACAGAGTCGTGGGGTGAGACAGGGATGCAGCTTAAGCCCCACCCTCTTCAACATATACAGTGGGGAGAACAAGTATTTGATACACTGCCGATTTTGCAGGTTTTCCTACTTACAAAGCATGTAGAGGTCTGTAATTTTTATCATAGGTACACTTCAACTATGAGAGACGGAATCTAAAACAAAAATCCAGAAAATCACATTGTATGATTTTTAAGTAATTAATTTGCATTTTATTGCATGACATAAGTATTTGATACATCAGAAAAGCAGAACTTAATATTTGGTACAGAAACCTTTGTTTGCAATTACAGAGATCATACGTTTCCTGTAGTTCTTGACTAGGTTTGCACACACTGCAGCAGGGATTTTGGCCCACTCCTCCCTACAGATCTTCTCCAGATCCTTCAGGTTTCGGGGCTGTCGCTGGGCAATACGGACTTTCAGCTCCCTCCAAAGATTTTCTATTGGGTTCAGGTCTGGAGACTGGCTAGGCCACTCCAGGACCTTGAGATGCTTCTTACGGAGCCACTCCTTAGTTGCCATGGCTGTGTGCTTCGTGTCGTTGTCATGCTGGAAGACCCAGCCACGACCCATCTTCAATGCTCTTACTGAGGGAAGGAGGTTGTTGGCCAAGATCTCGCGATACATGGCCCCATCCATCCTCCCCTCAATACGGTGCAGTCGTCCTGTCCCCTTTGCAGAAAAGCATCCCCAAAGAATGATGTTTCCACCTCCATGCTTCACGGTTGGGATGGTGTTCTTGGGGTTGTACTCATACTTCTTCTTCCTCCAAACACGGCGAGTGGAGTTAGACCAAAAAGCTCTATTTTTGTCTCATCAGACCACATGACCTTCTCCCATTCCTCCTCTGGATCATCCAGATGGTCATTGGCAAACTTCAGACAGGCCTGGACATGCACTGGCTTAAGCAGGGGGACCTTGCGTGCGCTGCAGGATTTTAATCCATGACGGCGTAGTGTGTTACTAATGGTTTTCTTTGAGACTGTGGTCCCAGCTCTCTTCAGGTCATTGACCAGGTCCTGCCGTGTAGTTCTGGGCTGATCCCTCACCTTCCTCATGATCATTGATGCCCCACGAGGTGAAATCTTGCATGGAGCCCCAGACCGAGGGTGATTGACCGTCATCTTGAACTTCTTCCATTTTCTAATAATTGCGCCAACAGTTGTTTCCTTCTCACCAAGCTGCTTGCCTATTGTCCTGTAGCCCATCCCAGCCTTGTGCAGGTCTACAATTTTATCCCTGATGTCCTTACACAGCTCTCTGGTCTTGGCCATTGTGGAGAGGTTGGAATCTGTTTGATTGAGTGTGTGGACAGGTGTCTTTTATACAGGTAACGAGTTCAAACAGGTGCAGTTAATACAGGTAATGAGTGGAGAACAGGAGGGCTTCTTAAAGAAAAACTAACAGGTCTGTGAGAGCCGGAATTCTTACTGGTTGGTAGGTGATCAAATACTTATGTCATGCAATAAAATGCAAATTAATTATTTAAAAATCATACAATGTGATTTTCTGGATTTTTGTTTTAGATTCCGTCTCTCACAGTTGAAGTGTACCTATGATAAAAATGACAGACCTCTACATGCTTTGTAAGTAGGAAAACCTGCAAAATCGGCAGTGTATCAAATACTTGTTCTCCCCACTGTATATCAACGAATTGGCGCGGGCACTAGAAAAGTCTGCAGCACCCGGCCTCACCCTACTAGAATCCGAAGTCAAATGTCTACTGTTTGCTGATGATCTGGTGCTTCTGTCACCAACCAAGGAGGGCCTACAGCAGCACCTAGATCTTCTGCACAGATTCTGTCAGACCTGGGCCCTGACAGTAAATCTCAGTAAGACCAAAATAATGGTGTTCCAAAAAAGGTCCAGTCGCCAGGACCACAAATTCCATCTAGACACTGTTGCCCTAGAGCACACAAAAAACTATACATACCTCGGCCTAAACATCAGCGCCACAGGTAACTTCCACAAAGCTGTGAACGATCTGAGAGACAAGGCAAGAAGGGCATTCTATGCCATCAAAAGGAACATAAATTTCAACATACCAATTAGGATCTGGCTAAAAATACTTGAATCAGTCATAGAGCCCATTGCCCTTTATGGTTGTGAGGTCTGGGATCCGCTCACCAACCAAGACTTCACAAAATGGGACAAACACCAAATTGAGACTCTGCATGCAGAATTCTGCAAAAATATCCTCCGTGTACAACGTAGAACACCAAATAATGCATGCAGAGCAGAATTAGGCCGATACCCACTAATTATCAAAATCCAGAAAAGAGCCGTTAAATTCTACAATCACCTAAAAGGAAGCGATTCCCAAACCTTCCATAACAAAGCCATCACCTACAGAGATATGAACCTGGAGAAGAGTCCCCTAAGCAAGCTGGTCCTAGGGCTCTGTTCACAAACACAAACACACCCCACAGAGCCCCAGGACAACAGCACAATTAGACCCAACCAAATCCTGAGAAAACAAAAAGATAGTTACTTGACACATTGGAAAGAATTAACAAAAAAACAGAGCAAACTAGAATGCTATTTGGCCCTAAACAGAGAGTACACAGTGGCAGAATACCTGACCACTGTGACTGACCCAAACTTAAGGAAAGCTTTGACTATGTACAGACTCAGTGAGCATAGCCTTGCTATTGAGAAAGGCCGCCGTAGGCAGACATGGCTCTCAAGAGAAGACAGGCTATGTGCTCACTGCCCACAAAATGAGGTGGAAACTGAGCTGCACTTCCTAACCTCCTGCCCAATGTATGACCATATTAGAGAGACATATTTCCCTCAGATTACACAGATCCACAAAGAATTCGAAAACAAATCCAATTTTGATAAACTCCCATATCTACTGGGTGAAATTCCACAGTGTGCCATCACAGCAGCAAGATTTGTGACCTGTTGCCACAAGAAAAGGGCAACCAGTGAAGAACAAACACCATTGTAAATACAACCCATATTTATGCTTATTTATTTTAACTTGTGTGCTTTAACCATTTGTACATTGTTACAACACTGTATATATATAATATAACATTTGTAATGTCTTTATTGTTTTGAAACTTCTGTATGTGTAATGTTTACTGTTAATTTGTATTGTTTATTTCACTTTTGTATAATATCTACCTCACTTGCTTTGGCAATGTTAACACATGTTTCCCATGCCAATAAAGCCCCTTGAATTGAATTGAATTGAATTGAATTGAGATAAAGAGATAGAGAGTCACAGACAGAGAGCGAGAGATAAAGAGATAGAGAGTCACAGACAGAGAGAGAGATAGAGAGTCACTGACAGAGAGATAAAGAGATAGAGAGTCACAGACAGCGAGAGAGAGATAGAGAGCCACAGACAGAGAGATAGAGAGATAGAGAGTCACAGACAGCGAGAGAGAGATAGAGTCAATGACAGAGAGATAGAGAGTCACAGACAGAGAGAGAGATAGAGAGTCACAGACAGAGAGATAGAGAGTCACAGACAGCGAGAGAGAGATAGAGAGTCACAGACAGAGAGATAGAGAGTCACAGACAGCGAGAGAGAGATAGAGAGTCACAGACAGAGAGATAGAGAGATAGAGAGTTACAGACAGAGAGATAGAGAGTTACAGACAGAGAGATAGATAGATAGAGAGTCACAGACAGAGAGAGAGAGAAAGTCCTGATGAAACATGACAGTTCAGCTGTCTGTTGGCGATCCCTTGTTGACACTTCCGTCCCCATTATGGGCATGTATATGGATGTAATTGGGAGGGAACACACGCACCGTCTGGTATATGCTGTCACACAAACACACTCACTCACGCAAGTACACACACAACACAGCACTATACACTGAAGTGTGGACGTCTGGTGGACGTCTGGTGGACGTCTGGTGGGTGACTCTTGGACCACTTCTCTGTTTGGCAGGGATACTTTACCTTCTGTTCACTTAGGTGGATGGGTCTTCTCTTTCCGCTGGGAAATTTATTGAGCATAATTATTTCACAGGAGTGTTCACAGTATTTATAGCAGTACATAGAACAGCAACTGAAATATTCCTGAATGTACAGAGAACCAAATGAAAGGTCCTAAAAAAGAAGGCTTTAAAATATGAATTAAAAAAACAAGCTCTATAATGACTCATCAATACATACAAATGTAATTTCTGCTGTCCTCTCACAGGTACCAAGCTAGATGGTATTTGTCATTTGTAGACCGTCATGTGATATCGCAACATTACAGATGAGTTTTCTAGCCTTTACTGCCACCTAGTGATTAACAGGCAAATCATACTAATGAGAAGAAAAGTCACAGTCTCATTATATTCACACTGTAAATGTACAAGCTTACCAAGTAGAGTCGTATACATTCCAAACTAGTATACTATTACCAAATTGCATAAAAATATAAATTTATCAGACAATATTTTCATAAAAACAATTTGTACTTACTTTGGATCCCTGTAGTTCCTGCCAGGACAGCAGCTACTCTTCCTGGTGTTTATTATGGATCCCTGTAGTTCCTGTCAGGACAGCAGCTACTCTTCCTGGTGTTTATTATGGATCCCTGTAGTTCCTGCCAGGACAGCAGCTACTCTTCCTGGGGTTTATTATGGATCCCTGTAGTTCCTGTCAGGACAGCAGCTACTCTTCCTGGTGTTTATTATGGATCCCTGTAGTTCCTGTCAGGACAGCAGCTACTCTTCCTGGTGTTTATTATGGATCCCCTGTAGTTCCTGCCAGGACAGCAGCTACTCTTCCTGGTGTTTATTATGGATCCCTGTAGTTCCTGTCAAGACAGCAGCTACTCTTCCTGGTGTTTATTATGGATCCCTGTAATTCCTGCCAGGACAGCAGCTACTCTTCCTGGTGTTTATTATGGATCCCTGTAGTTCCTGCCAGGACAGCAGCTACTCTTCCTGGTGTTTATTATGGATCCCCTGTAGTTCCTGCCAGGACAGCAGCTACTCTTCCTGGTGTTTATTATGGATCCCTGTAGTTCCTGTCAGGACAGCAGCTACTCTTCCTGGTGTTTATTATGGATCCCCTGTAGTTCCTGCCAGGACAGCAGCTACTCTTCCTGGTGTTTATTATGGATCCCCTGTAGTTCCTGCCAGGACAGCAGCTACTCTTCCTGGTGTGTATTATGGATCCCTGTAGTTCCTGTCAGGACAGCAGCTACTCTTCCTGGTGTTTATTATGGATCCCTGTAGTTCCTGTCAGGACAGCAGCTACTCTTCCTGGTGTTTATTATGGATCCCTGTAGTTCCTGTCAGGACAGCAGCTACTCTTCCTGGGGTCCAGCAATATTACTCAAAGGACATTCAGCCAACTTAACACAACTGTGGGAAGCATTGAAGTAAACATGGACCAGCATCCCTGTGGAACGCTATCGACAACTTGTAAAGACCATGCTTTGAAGAATTGAGGCTCTTCTCAATACTAGGAAGGTGTCCTTAATGTTTTGCAACACTCAGCGTACAATTAAAAACAAGACATTACATTTCACAACACATTGAGTGTGGACCCTCAGCCCACACACTGCATCTACAATACAACATTTATCTGTATGTGTTTGTATTGTGCGTATGTTATCATGTGTGTGTATATGCGTGTTTGTGTATCTTCACAGACCCTGCTGTTCCATAAGGTGTATTTGTATCTGTTTTTTTTTTACATCTGATTCTACTGCTTGCGCCAGTTACATGATGTGGAATAAAGTTCCATGTAGTCATGGCTCTATGTAGTACTGTTCGCCTCCATAGTCTGTTCTGTACTTGGGGACTGTGAAGAGACCTCTGGTGTCATGTCTTGTGGGGTAAGCATGGGTGTCCGAGCTGTGTACCAGTAGTTTAGACAGACAGCTCGGTGCATTCAACATGTCAATACTTACAAAAACAAGTAGTGATGAAGTCAATCTCTCCTCCACTTTGAGCCAGGAGAGACTGACATGCATATTATTAATGTTAGCTATCTGTGTACATCCAAGGGCCAGCCGTGCTGCCCTGTTCTGGGCCAGTTGTAATTTTCCTAAGTTCCTCTTTGTGGCACCTGACCACACGACTGAACAGTAGTCCAGGTGCAACACAACTAGGGCCTGTAGGACCTGCCTTGTTGGTAGTGTTGTTAAGAAGGCAGAGCATCGCTTTATTATGGACAGACTTCTCCCCATCTTAGCTACTGTTGCATCAACATGTTTTGACCATGACAGCTTACAATCCAGGGTTACTCCAAGCAGTTTAGTCACCTCAATGTTCTTATTCATTACAATATTTAGTTGAGGTTTAGGTTTTAGTCAATGATTTGTCCCAAATACAGCGATTTTAGTTTTTGAAATGAAACTGTTCTGGGCCAACTGTCATTTTCCTAACAGTACTACCAGTAAATGAACTGTTGGGAGCACCAAAATCATTCATTTTCATGGCAACAGAATCATATTATCTTTGTGTTTATTTGTGATCATTACCACCGAAACAGCAGCTGTCCTCTTCAACCCTACAACCCCACCCCCATTCCTTCCCTCTATTTTCCTTCATCCCTTTCCTAAGCCTCTAATATCGACTGTATAACCCCAACCCTCCCGTCCTACCTCTCACCGTTCCCCTCTCCATCTCTTCCATATCCTTCCCCTCTTCTACCCCACCCCTATCTTCACTCTCTTCCCCATGCTCTCTCCCACCCCCTCAACACCTTCCAACCCCATCTCCTCTCTCCTCCCCCTATCTTCCCTCTCTTCCCCATCCTCTCTCCCACCCCCTCAACACCTTCCTACCCCATCTCCTCTCTCCTCCCCCTATCTTCCCTCTCTTCCCCATCCTCTCTCCCACCCCCTCAACACCTTCCTACCCCATCTCCTCTCTCCTCCCCCTATCTTCCCTCTCTTCCCCATCCTCTCTCCCACCCCCTCAACACCTTCCTACCCCATCTCCTCTCTCCTCCCCCTATCTTCACTCTCTTCCCCATCCCCTCAACACCTTCCTACCCCATCCCCTCTCTCCTCCCCCTATCTTCACTCTCTTCCCCATCCTCTCTCCCACCCCCTCAACACCTTCCTACCCCATCTCCTCTCTCCTCCCCCTATCCTCCCAATCCTCTGAGGACTGATCCGAGCCTGTGTGTCGACAGTATGTCTGCCACTACACCCATTAGCCATTCATTCCCTGCTGTTGCCGCCTCCTCCCTGTCTGTCCAGCTACATGGTTTCTGATCAACTGAGAACCTGTGATATATGTTGCACGACAGGCTGTGAATCCCGTTTTTAACAGGAAGAAAAAGAAGAAGACACGGCATCTTTCCACATGATTCCCTCTCTCTCTCTCTCCTTCTGTAGTGTGATTGAGAGGAGCGTCTGTTCCTGACATGAAGAGTCTGGTCCTTTGTGTCCATATGTAAATGTGCCCTTTTCCACCACAGGTTTGAGAGATGGAGATGATAATTGTTTATGATTGCTCTGTGACATTTCCATATGGCTGATGAATAGTGACCCGAGACACTCACATCTGTCCAGACCTAACCGTCTGAACCTTCAGAGTATACAGAGCATTCGGAAAATATTATTTAAAAAATAGACTTTTTCCACATTTTGTTACGTTCCAGCCTTATTCTAAAATTGCTTAAATAGTTTTTTTTACACACAATACCCCATAATGACAAAGCGAAAACAGGCTTTTAGAAATTTTTGCTACTGAAATACCTTATTTAGATAAGTATTCAGACACTATGCTATGAGACTCGAAATTGAGCTCAGGAGCATCCTGTTTCCATTGATCATCCTTGAGATGTTTCTACAACTGGACTGGAGTCCACCTGTGGTAAACTCAATTGATTGGACATGATTTAGAAAGGCACAAACCTGTCTATAGAATGTCCCACAGTTGACAGTGCATGTCAGAGCAAAAACCAAGCCATGAGGTCGAAGGAATTGTCCATAGAGTTCCGAGACAGGATTGTGTTGAGGCACAGATCTGGGGAAGGGTACCAAAAAATGTCTGCAGCATTGAAGGTCCCCAAGAACACAGTGGCCTCCATCACTCTTAAATGGAAGAAGTTTGGAACCACCAAGACTCTTCCTAGAGCTGGCCGCCCGGCCAAACTGAGCAATCGGAAGAGAAAGGCTTTGGTCAGGGAGGTGACCAAGAACCCAATGGTCACTATGACAGAGCTCCAGAGTTCCTCTGTGGAGATGGGAGAACCTTCCAGAAGGACAACCATCTCTGCATCACTCCACAAATCAGGCATTTATGGTAGAGTTGCCAGACGAAAGCCACTCCTCAGTAAAATGCACAGGACAGCCCGCTTGGAGTTTGCCAAAAGGCACCTAAAGACTCTCAGACCATGAGAAACAGGATTCTCTGGTCTGATGAACAAGTCTCTGAATGTCCTTGTGTGGTCCAGCCAGAGCCCGGACTTGAACCCGATCAAACATCTCTAGGAAGATCTGCAGAGAAGAATGGGAGAAACTCCCCAAATACAGGTGTGCTAAGCTTGTAGCGTCATACCCAAGAAGACTATTGTCACGTGTCCTCCCTCTCCGGCCTCTAGGTCATCAGGCTGCTGATTATCCCGCACACCTGTCACCATCGTCTCGCGCACCAGCGCCTCATGACACTCACCTGGACTCCATCACCTCCTTGATTATCTTCCCTATATCTGTCCCTCCCCTTGGTTCTTTCCTTAGGTGTTATTGACTCTGTTTTCGGTGCGTTGTTTGTGTTACGTGTTTATTGTTTCATTTCTTTATTAAAACACTCATTCCCTGAACTTGCTTCCCGACTCTCAGCGCACTCTTTACAACTAGAGGCTGTAATCGTTGCCGAAGGTGCTTCAACAAGTACTGAGTAAAGGGTCTGAATACTTATGTAAATGTGATATTTCAGATTTTTTATTTTAATACATTTGCTAACATTTCTAAAAACCTGTTTTTGCTTTGTCATTATGGGGTATTGTGTGTTGATTGATGCAGGCAATAAAAAAATATATTTTATAATAAGTCTGTAAAGTAACAAAATGTGGAAAAAGTCAAGGGGTCTGAATACTTTCTGAATGCAGTATTTACAGTACCAGTCAAAAGTTTGGACACACCTACTCATTCAAGGGTTTTTCTTTATTTTTACTATTTATATATTGTAGAATAATAGTGAAGACATCAATACTATGAAATAACACATGGAATCATGTAGTAACCAAAAAAGTGTCAAACAAATCAAAATATATTTTTGATTCTAGATTCTTCAAAGTAGCCACCCTTTGCCTTGATGACAGCTTATCACACTCTTGGCATTCTCTCAACCAGCTTCATGAGGTAGTCACCTGGAACGCATTTCAGTTAACATGTGTGCCTTGTTAAAAGTTAATTTGTGGAATTTATTTTCTTCTTAATGCGTTTGAGCCAATCAGTTGTATTGTGACAAGGTATGGTGGTATACAGAAGATTGCCCTATTTGCCAAAAGGCCAAGTCTATATTATGGCAAGAACAACTCAAATAAGAAAAGACAAATGACAGGCCATCCTTACTTTAAGACATGAAGGTCAGTCAATGCGGACATGAAGGTAGTCAAAGTTTCTTCAAGTACAGTCGCAGAAACCATCAACCATCTATGATGAAACTGGCTCACATGAGGACCGCCAGAGGAAAGGAAAACCAAGAGTTACCTCCGCTGCAGGGGATAAGCTCATTAGAGTTAACTACACCTCAGATTGCAGCCTAAATAAATGCTTCACAGAGTTCAAGTAACAGACACATCTCAACATCAACTGATCAGAGTAGACTGCGTGAATCAGGCCTTCATGGTCGAATTGCTGCAAAGACCCCTACTGAAGGACACCAATAATAAGAAGAGACTTGCTTGGGCCAAGAAACACGAGCAACGAACATTAGACCGGTGGAAATCTGTCCTTTTGTCTGATGAGTCGATATTTTAGATTTTTGGTTCCAACAGCCATGTCTATGTGAGACGCAGAGTAGGTGAACGGATGATCTCTGCATGTGTGGTTCCCACTGTGAAGCATGGAGGAGGTATGATGGTGTTTTGCTGGTGACATTGTGATTTATTTAGAATTCAAGGTACACTTAACCAGCATGGCTACCATAGCATTCTGCAGTGACACGCCATCCCATCTGGTTTGAGCTTAGTGGGACTATCATTTGTTTTTCAGCAGGACAATGACCCAAAACACACCTCCACCTCCAAGGAGAGTGATGAATGTCGTGGGAATATTGGTTCAAATATTTCTCAGATACCGGAACTTGTGAATTCAAATAGACTTCATTACAAAACTAACAAAGCCGAGCAATTCCATGGAAGAACTGATCTCTCCAGTCTCAGCACTCTCCTTTTATACAGTTTTACCCTTACATAACATAGTCACTCATGTCATGACGTGGCCCTTTCCGAATATAGATCTTGGCTTCCCACTCTCTCCTACACCCAGGTTCTGTCATCTCAGGTCGTAAGTTCCTGGCGGAGACTCTCCCCCCCTGACCATGCAGAAAGACAGACACATGGCGATTTCACGTGGCCAACTCCTAAATCCCCAAGTTGGGAATTTGAAACAAAATGTCCACTTGTGACAAGGTGGGAATGGTCCGTGGACACTTAAGGGACGGGTATGACGAGTGTGTTTCATTTGGTGACCTCAGAGAGGACAGGAAACACACATAACTATATCTCTGAATGTGTACATTTCTCAGTTATAGGGTTTGCATCTAATTCTTGTATAAAATGAATTAGTAAAGATTAAACTATTTGTGAAATGATGTAATGTGAGAGAATTGTATTCCCTTTAAAGTTGAACTAAGTCATTGGCCCATCCCCGTGAGCACAGACATGATCTGTTGTCATGGAACAGCCCTTTCCTATTGTTACAAATAAAAAACCCTCCTGAGGAAATTCTCTTCAGACCACGCATACCTCGTTGTCAGCTGGGGTGGCACAGGTTTGAGTACCAAGACTAAGCAAACCCACAGCGTGAGCTGTGATTGCGAATAGTTATTGAATTCCTAACCATACCACGTGGAGCATTGGCTACACGGCTGGAAATGGTTAAACTCTGAGACTATCGATCCCTACAGGATAAGAGCAAATCTTAGATACTAATTACTAGTCCTCAGCTAGAAATTATGTAAACCTGGGATACGATTACCGACAACCGCCAAAACATCTTTTCTATGGGAACATTTCTGAATGGTACTCTGAAGTGTCCATTCTAACCACGAAACACTTTGATCTTCAGGGAAACAGAAAGAGACTCGGATGAACTCTCCAGCAGACGGACTGACGATTCCAACAGAGATGATGACGACACACGGGCATAAATATAATCGATTGCGATTATTCCCGAATGAGTGATAGTTCATGTGCAAAGGATTAGCATTTAAATTAATATAATTATCAACTGTGTAGTGATACCGTATGTCTTTCCCGCCTGTTCTCAGTCCACACCCACTTCCATTTGTCCACCAAGCCGTCATATCGGCTTAGCCCAATAGGGAATCTTCCCTATCCATGTTAGTAAAATATATCTACTGTTTGTTTATGCATTTCTGTGATTATTTACTTAGTTAGTAAATAAATGATTAAGACAATTTGTGTATGGATGATTCATAGTAAAGGCTGGATTCGTGCAGATAACCAACAATTTCCCATGCTTGGAATGAGACTAATGTGAAATAAAGAAACATTTATTAATTAGAAGACTAATGATCAGATATTAAAATATCTGAAGAGTTATATTAGGAAAATTATAACTTTGTAATCTGAAGATTTTCCTTGGTGCCTCGACTTCCTAGTTAATTACATTTACATGAGTAGTTTAATCACATAATAATAATTACAGAGAATTGATTTGATAAAATAACAGTCTTCACTTTTAACCTCTCTGGGATAATCGGGACGCTAGCGTCCCACCTCAACAACAGCCAGTGAAATTGCCGGGCGCCAAATTCAAAACAACAGAAATCCCACAATTAAAATTCCTCAAACATACAAGTATTTTACACCATTTTAAAGGTAAACTTGTTGTAAATCCAACCGTTTTATCCAAGCTATTCAATACTTCCCCCCAGTCCCAAAGAAGTTAATGACGCCAAAGACACGACACTCCACTTTATGTAAATTATTAATACCTTTCAGCCTTGGCCAGCCTTATCTTGTTGCCTTGCATAGTTTCCATTCTCTTATTGGCTCAGATATTAGGGCATAGATTCTATTGGTGGCGTGACATTGCAATGACACAAAAATAAACAGACATAAACACTCCTGCTGCAGGTGCATGTCTGATGGTGCCTATAACGGATTAACTAATGTTCCTGTCCAAAGGTCTTCACAAGTTCAGGCCGATGTTGTCTATGTATGATTAACCCATGTGCATGTTCAATAGTTTTCACAAGTTCAGATATGGCCCAGAACAGTCAAGTCTGTGTTGGTCTAGCTTGCCACATTCACATGGATTCTGCTTACGTTCTGTTATTACATGTCTAATGGCTAACTCTATGTTGATCCAGCTTTGTACATTCACATGGGCTCAGCCTTCATTCTGCTTACACATGTCTAATATTTAATCCCATATTGATTCTGTTTCACTACTTCTGGGAAAACAGTATTGATACTGGAAAATCACTAAATCACGAGAAATGATCCTACATGGCATGCATCAGATGACAAGGCCTCCACAATCACCAGACCTCAACCCAATTGAGATGGTTTGGGATGAGTTGGACCGAAAGAGTGAAGAAAAAGCAGCAAACAAGTGCCCTGCATATGTGGGAACTCCTTCAAAACTGTGGGAAAAGCATTCCTCATGAAGCTGGTTGAGAGAATGCCAAGATTGTGCAAAGCTGTCATCAAGGCAAAGAGTGGTTACTTTGAAGAATCTAAAATTGAAAATATATTTTGATTGTACACTTTTTTGGTTACTACATGATTCCATATGTGTTATTTCATATTTTTGATGTCTTCACTATAATTCTACAATGTAGAAAATAGTAAAAATAAAGAAAAACCCTTGAATGAGTAGGTGTGTGCAAACTTTTGACTGGTACTTTATACAAA
Organism: Salvelinus alpinus; assembly: GCF_045679555.1. Taxonomy (NCBI): domain Eukaryota; kingdom Metazoa; phylum Chordata; class Actinopteri; order Salmoniformes; family Salmonidae; genus Salvelinus; species Salvelinus alpinus. The sequence continues at coordinate 11,104,875 of NC_092094.1, forward strand.
ATATGTTTAAAACCTATCAAATATTCTTCTTTAGAGGTTCCTACACAAATATATATTTTTTATTGTCAAGTTATCTCCATTGAAAAAAATGGATCTTACCCTTCACTTACACAATGCGCTCAGGTCGCTCTGCATCCTGAAAGATAATATGGGGTGGGGGAGTGAGGGGCAAAACATTTTCTGTTGCCTGAGGGCAAGGGTTTGCAGTAGAGAGTTAATGGGTCATTTTCCTCAAAAAAGCATTTTTTACATCCACTGTTTATATGGTCTCAGAATATAATATTTGGCAAGTAATCCTCATAGCTATCCTGCTAGCAAGCCTCTGTTAACTTCCAGGTAAAATATCAAAATAAAGGAACAAGATAATACAGTCATGGTGGCTCTCATAGTCACTGTGTGTGTGTCTCTCACACACTGAACACACACACACACACGACCCATGTGGATTGGGATTTGGAAACGGGAGGGAGACACCTTCACAACACCCCCCCTCCCCTGGTCACACGATCCTTCTCTTCTCCTTCTTCGCTCTGTCTCTCTCTCTCTCTCTCTCTCAACGTCTCTCCCATCTCACCCACTCTCTCTCTCTGTCTCTCTTTCTCTTAATTAAAGTCAATTTCAATTTAAGGGCTTCATTGGTATTGGAAACATATGTTTACATTGCCAAAGCAAGTGAAGTAGATAATAAACAAAAGTGAAATAAACAATAGACAAATTAACAGTAAACATTACACTCACAAAAGTACCAAGAGAATAAAGACAGATCATCAGCAAACAGTAGACATTTGACTTCAGATTCTAGTAGGGTGAGGCCGGGTGCTGCAGACTGTTCTAGTGCCCTCGCCAATTTGTTGATATATATGTTGAAGAGGGCGGGGCTTAAGCTGCATCCCTGTCTCACCCCATGGTCCTGTGAAAATAAATGTGTGTTTTTTTTGCCAATTTTGCCAACACACTTGTTGTTTGTGTACATCAATTTTATAATGTCGTATGTTTTTTCCCCCAACACCACTTTCTATCAATTTGTATAGCAGACCCTCATGCCAAATTGAGTCAAAAGCTTTTTTGAAATCAACAAAGCATGAGAAGACTTTGCCTTTGTTTGGTTTGTTTCTTTGTCAATTAGGGTGTGCAGGGTGAATACGTGGTCTGTCGCTCTCTCTCTCTCTCTCTCTCTCTCTACAGGACCACTACATGTGACAATCGACTATTGCTCACCATTGCTTATTAGGATTTGATATATCGAGACAAGAAAAAATTCTCCCATGTGACTGGGATGGAATGTCCACAGCAGCCCAGCGCCTCCTCATAGGTAGCCTGCCCGTGTGTGTTTTTTAGTTACTCGTGACCTCTGCTAATCTTGATTTGGTATGTGACAGTCTGCATGACGACATGCGTGTCACATGCCGCATTCAAAACAACTGTGAACCCTAAAAATTAAGAGGTAAAATCATGACGTCAGTGATCTTCAGGTTGGAAAGTTGGAGCTCTAGAATGAGGCCCGGGTTCCCGAGTTGGAATTCAGATTTGGAATCACTAGCACAGAAAGGCTGCTGCCTACATACAGACTTGACATCATTGGCCACTTTAATAAATGGAACACTAGTCACTTTAATAATGTCACTTTAATAATGTTTACATATCTTGCATTACTCATCTCATATGTATAATGTATACTGTATTCTGTTCTATACTATCTATTGCATCTTAGCATATGCTCTAAATTGCTCATCCATATATATATATATATATATATAAATATATATATATGTTTTTTATTCCATTCCATTACTTAGATTTGTGTGTATTAGGTAATTGTTGTGAAATTGTTAGACATTACTTGTTAGATATTGCTGCACTGTCGAACTAGAAGGACAAGCATTTTGCTACACTTGCAATAGCATCTGCTAAGCACTTTAACATTTCATTAGATTTTTTTTCAGAGTTCCCAGTTGTTTTGAACGCAATGAAGTCTGAAGTTTGAGATTCCCGAGTTACCAGTTCCCAGTTGTTTTAAATGCGACACAAGGCGATTCACTTTATCTGAGAGCATGATGCTGTAGTGGAGACATAGCGCATCCATCTCTTCTCTTCAATCAGGTAGACTGCTTCAGGCAACGCCATTCTCAAATATAATAGGCTAATGCATAGCCTACACAACACTTTCTCATCGAAGTGTTGCTATCATCTAACCTAGACTACAGCTAATGCTGAAACTAAAAGATACGATGATCACAGTGCAGAATAACTAAAACAACACTCAGCTATGAGTCCGCCACGTCGTTTGTTATGAAACGAACACATTTTGGACTGGATGGCTTCTCCGGTCGCCCAATGAAATAGCGCAACCCCGCCCCGCCCCCCATGTCCTAATGTCATAGCCCTCCATCCAATCGAAGAGGACGCGGCAGAGACTCGGCTGCCTGTCAGTTTCTCCCCGGCTCTGAGCTCCTGAGCGCCCGGCGATGCAGTGCTGTTGATCCAGGTGTGAGTCTTGAAGGTTAATCGGACGGACATATCGTCTGCTATTGCTGGTAAGAAGATGAACAGCTTCATTGATTCTATGTATTATTTTATTATTTCTAGAAAATCCGGGTCTATGCAGCAATGGGCAAAAGCGAGGGAATCAGTGTTGTTTCCAGTGATTGAGATGGGAATGTAGTGATGGAACCTACCGCAATGCAGAATCGTAGTCAATTTTGACAAGTTTGTGCAACATCTCGTTCTATTCTGCCCAACTGCAAAACTGAGATTTTAGGGATGATCTTGAAGGGATGCTGTTTTCACGTTGATTTAAAACGTTATTCTGGGTGAAATGTTTTTCTTCAACAGACAGACAGCGCGCTGGCTGCATGGTTTTTGAGGGGAGGGATAGTGTGATTGTATTTGATCCACATTACGGATGATTAAACACCTGTGTGCTTAATTAATTATGTCATTCATAAAACCTTGAACGTATTAAATTGCCTACCGGTGGCATAATATCGATACCGTCAGGTGTGGTTATAGGTGGTTATTCTAGGGGCTATTTGCTTGTCCTTTCCTGATAATTTATGAAGCTAAAATAACAACCGACTACCCACTTCCAACAGTCTGCAAGATGAATATGCGTTTTCATGATTATTCATTTCGTACGGCAGGAGATATAGGTCGCTGGGAAACCACCTCATTCCGCTATAATGTCAGACAGGTTGTCAGCAAAGGTACCATGGGCGCGTCCTGCCTGGCTTTTCTCGGTTTTCTAGCTACTGGAGGTTTACCCTACTGCGTTATAAACGATACATTATAACTGGACACACTGGACTATAAAATAATTATAATTCTGAATTCCTGCTTTAGTTAATTGCAGCTAGAATGTCTTTCTGCATGACGTGTACAGGTGCATCCAAGATCAAAGTCGTTACTGCAACCCATAGCAACACTGTTACACAGTAGCTGTAGCGAAGCTTTCTCCAGTCAACAGTGGCAGTGCTTAGCTGTCTATTAGCTAACTTAGCGTTCGTACAGTATTTGTTACATCTGAAAGAACTGAAAGACTGACAACTGAGATAACTGAAAGACTGACATCTGAGATAACTGAAAGACTGACATCTGAGATAACTGAAAGACTGACATCTGAGATAACTGAAAGACTGACATCTGAGATAACTGAAAGACTGACATCTGAGATAACTGAAAGACTGACATCTGAGATAACTGAAAGACTGACATCTGAGATAACTGAAAGACTGACATCTGAGATAACTGAACGACTGACATCTGAGATAACTGAAAGACTGACATCTGAGATAACTGAAAGACTGACATCTGAGATAACTGAAAGACTGACAACTGAAGGACCTGGGCAGTGTGTCAACATTGAACCTGTAGCAGATACATTGGCTTGTTTTGTAGGAGCTGAATTGTATTAACTGGACTACTAATGCATCTCCAGATGTCCTTATGACCTGCGAAGTAAGGCTCCTCCTGGCTCATGCTGCTGTTGTATACCATAGCAGACCTGGGTTCAAATAGTAGTTGTTTTCTTTCAGATAATTCAGCTACTTGATTGAGCTTTCTTGGCACTATGGAACCAATGTAATAGTTCCACGAGTACAAACCACGCCCATCCAGCGCTCCAGGCAGTCTCAATAAAATCCTCAAAAACATTTGAAATAAATCAATTACTCCTTGAACCCAGCCCATGTATGCATCTTGGGCTTTACATTGCCAGGCAGAGCTGAATGGAGATGAAGTTTGGATATTTTACATAAGTTCTTCCCTCAGTGCTTTGGAACAGGGTCAGCCCGAGCAGTCTGTCAGCCAGGCTAGATGAGGAACACTTTAAATAACAGTCACTGGCCCTCCAAGACATGGCTGGCTCGGCCCAGGCAGCGCTGTGTGTCCTATCATGCATTTCAAATTGGCAACCTCAGTGGGATTGGAGCGGTCATTGGGTTTGAGGTGTCCTCTGTCAGTGTTACTGTGATTCAACTGAACTCAGAGATATGGTCAGATAGGACATCCCTTGAGAAAGGCTCAGCAACCCGAAATGCCAGGGCTGGCTAATTTTGAATTCAATAAATGAAAAAGTTGTCAAGGAAGAAAAAAAACAAATCCTGTGTGCATCGGCACCCTATCCGTTTTCACAGAGATAGGACAACAGAAACACCTCTCTCTCTCATTGGCAGTAGGGTCTGATTTTCATGATGAATTATAGGGATGAAACCCACGCAGAAGCAGAAGTGATTGGTGTTTGGTACGTGCAGAAGCAGAAGTGATTGGTACATCACATCTATGCCTGTGGCATGGTGTCTGTCAACCTGTTGAGTAGAAGAGACTACACTCATTGGCTACGAAGGGGCCACACTCATTGGCTACGAAGAGACCACACTCATTGGCTATGAAGAGACCACACACATTGGCTACAAAGGGACCACACTCATTGGCTACAAAGAGACCACACTCATTGGCTATGAAGGGACCACACTCATTGGCTACGAAGAGACCACACTCATTGGCTACGAAGAGACCACACTCATTGGCTACGAAGAGACCACACTCATTGGCTATGAAGAGACCACACACATTGGCTACACCACAGATCTTGGCCCTGCTACATGGTCCAGCCAACCACACAATGGCAGTCATCAAAACATGGACCGTAAGTGTATTTTCAGACTGATATAGTTGGAGTGTTGCTGTTTTTTTTGTTGGACTCTTTCAGGTCCACAGCCCAGCACAGTTGACTTTATGTAATGATACTCACTAGAGACATGTTGTTGGTGTAATATTACTGAATTGGTACAGATTCCTAACAAACTGACTAACCCTCTTAGTTCTTAATCAGTGATTTCCAAAGCAGGAAAGTTGAGGTCCTGGACGGCTGCCATTTAAGATCAAGGTACTCTCTAAGGACTTTCTGTGAGATTAGATTTGTCCCAAGATGTTCCTTCCCAAATCCAAATTTTCCAAAGCTCTTTGGCAGAGAGTCAATGCATTAGCTGAGAGACAGCTAAGATAGCCAGTCTGGAGATTTGGGTTTGATAATGAAGGTACTCTGGGACTCCAAGTGGCTGGCACGCCTGGCATTTGGCATCAGAAGGGGTAGATTGTTAGGCAATGTTTGTTTGGTCACATGGAAGGAAATGTTGGCCATTCAAGAAGAAAGACATCTCCAGATTTGTTGTTATTGAAAATGAACACACTTACTCAAGGGAGGTCTCTAAAACACAGCGTGCTGAACGATCGGCAGACGGACGCTATATCCACATTCGGTGTGATTTGTGAGAGCCTTAATAAGGCTAAATTCATGGTGGTGGAGTGAACTCCCCTTTCCCCCGATCCTGCTGACAAACATGTGATGCTTTTGTCTCGATGATCTCTTTAGATTGATGCTCTTGTCTCGATGATCTCTTTAGATTGATGCTCTTGTCTCGATGATCTCTTTAGATTGATGCTCTTGTCTCGATGATCTCTTTAGATTGATGCTCTTGTCTCGATGATCTCTTTAGATTGATGCTCTTGTCTCGATGATCTCTTTAGATTGATGCTCTTGTCTCGATGATCTCTTTAGATTGTCCAGCTATTGAACAAAAGTCTCAATCAATAGAGAGAGGATCACTAATGGTACGGCTAGCTGTCTCGCTGTGAGACACACAGAGACATGACGTCTTCTTCTTCTTCTTCTCTGTTTGCTCAGACACAGACTCCTCCTCTGTTCAATTCAGAGCAAGAGAAAGACCCTCAGTCTCTTCTGCCATCTCTGTGCTCTGTGCTCTGGCTTATCTCTGAATGTGTATAGTCCCTCCCCCCCTGCCAATATCTGTCTGTGCTGCAGGCCTGTCATTATCTCTGTTTGTGGGTTATTCTTCACTCTCCTGTCTCAGAAGGGTTGGTCCCACTGGGCCATTGGGCCTCTGTTCAACCCTAGAGGGATTGAAAAGGGACCCCCAGTGTTACGCCCTGACTTTAGTTATATTTGTTTTCTTTATTTTTTGGTTAGGTCAGGGTGTGACAAGGGTGGTTTGTTTAGTTTTTGTATTGTCTAGGGGTTTGTAGGTTTATGGTGGCCTGAATTGGTTCCCAATCAGAGACAGCTGTTTCTCGTTGTCTCTGATTGGGGAGCCTATTTAGGTTGCCATTTTCCATGTTGGTTTTGTGGGTAGTTGTTTTGTGTGAGTACCTGACAGAACTGTTGCGTTTTGTTCCACTTTTGTTTTTGTTTCAGTGTTCAGGTTATAATAAACATCATGAACACGTACCACGCTGCGCTTTGGTCCAATCCTTCTTCCTCAGACGAACATCGTTACACTCAGTCAGTTCCCAGTGCCTTATTTGTATCTGTATAGACCCCACGTGCCAATATCTGTATCTATATACCCTACTGCCAATATCTGTATCTATATACCCTACTGCCAATATCTGTATCTATATACCCTACTGCCAATATCTGTATCTATATACCCTACTGCCAATATCTGTATCTATATACCCTACTGCCAATATCTGTATCTATATACACTACTGCCAATATCTGTATCTATATACCCTACTGCCAATATCTGTATCTATATACCCTACTGCCAATATCTGTATCTATATACACTACTGCCAATATCTGTATCTATAGTCCCTACTGCCAATATATGTATGTGCCACAGGCTTGTCATTCTCTGTCTCTCAGGTTTCTCCTCCACCCTCTGTCTCTCACGGTTTTCCTCCACCCTCTGTCTCTCACTGTTCTCCTCCACCCCCTGTCTCACCGTTCTCCTCCACCCTCTGTCTCTCAGGTTTCTCCTCCACCCTCTGTCTCTCACGGTTTTCCTCCACCCTCTGTCTCTCACTGTTCTCCTCCACCCTCTGTCTCTCACGGTTCTCCTCCACCCTCTGTCTCTCAGGTTTCTCCTCCACCCTCTGTCTCTCAGGTTTCTCCTCCACCCACTGTCTCTCACGGTTTTCACCCACCCTCTGTCTCTCACTGTTCTCCTCCACCCTCTGTCTCTCACTGTTCTCCTCCACCCTCTGTCTCTCAGGTTTCTCCTCCACCCTCTGTCTCTCAGGTTTCTCCTCCACCCTCTGTCTCTCAGGGTTCTCCTCCACCCTCTGTCTCTCACGGTTTTCCTCCACCCTCTGTCTCTCACTGTTCTCCTCCACCCCCTGTCTCACCGTTCTCCTCCACCCTCTGTCTCTCAGGTTTCTCCTCCACCCTCTGTCTCTCACGGTTTTCCTCCACCCTCTGTCTCTCACTGTTCTCCTCCACCCCCTGTCTCACCGTTCTCCTCCACCCTCTGTCTCTCAGGTTTCTCCTCCACCCTCTGTCTCTCACGGTTTTCCTCCACCCTCTGTCTCTCACTGTTCTCCTCCACCCTCTGTCTCTCACGGTTCTCCTCCACCCTCTGTCTCTCAGGTTTCTCCTCCACCCTCTGTCTCTCACGGTTTTCACCCACCCTCTGTCTCTCACTGTTCTCCTCCACCCTCTGTCTCTCACTGTTCTCCTCCACCCTCTGTCTCTCAGGTTTCTCCTCCACCCTCTGTCTCTCAGGTTTCTCCTCCACCCTCTGTCTCTCAGGGTTCTCCTCCACCCTATGTCTCCCAGGGTTCTCCTCCACCCTCTCTCTCTCACGGTTCTCCTCCACCCTCTGTCTCTCAGGGTTCTCCTCCACCCTCTGTCTCTCACGATTCTCCTCAACCCTCTGTCTCTCATGGTTCTCCTCCACCCTCTGTCTCTCAGGGTTCTCCTCCACCCTCTGCCTCTCAGGGTTCTCCTCCACCCTCTGTCTCTCAGGGTTCTCCTCCACCCTCTGTCTCTCAGGGTTCTCCTCCACCCTCTATCTCTCAGGGTTCTCCTCCACCCTCTCTCTCAGGGTTCTCCTCCACCCTCCACCTGGTTTGCGGCTTGAATTCAGACTCTATTTCTGGTGCCATTGTTGTGTTGCCTAGTGCCTACCAGTTTCCAATGACTTCAAATGCTTGAGTTTGTTGCTGGGGCTTAGAAGGGCTAGTTATTTTTGCACATCTTTTTTTAATTTTCTAATTTTAAAATTGTATCCCCTTTTCTCCCCAATTTTCGTGGTATCCAATCGCTAGTAATTACTATCTTGTCTCATCGCTACAACTCCCGTACGGGCTCGGGAGAGACGAAGGTCGAAAGCCGTGCGTCCTCCGAAGCACAACCCAACCAAGCCCAACCTTGCTTGAGCAATTTCTCAAGCAAGATTTTTGCTAAGTCTGTGGGGAGGGGAAAACTGAAAACTATCTGTTATTGGCAGAGAGGTTTGAAACTCTCTTTCTTATTGGTCTATTAACTAATTTACCGCCTGGTAATGTCATCAAGCAGTGCAAAACTTTCAGTTTCAGGAGGACTTTTCAAACAGCTCTTACACTAAAAGGGCATTATCATAATTGTCACAATTTCACAGTATTATTGCAATCTCATAGTGTGAAAATATATATATAATACAGAAAAATCTAGTTTTTGACTGCACTGGACCTTTAAGGACTGTTATCAAGGCACTCAACTTGAAGAGTTAAACGGATGCATTTAGTGTGTTTTTCTGTAGTGTGTACTTGGGTATGATGTGTGTGTGCGCGTGTAGTGCATGTGTGACTCATCGAGCTGTGAAGCCCTGCATTCCATAATTTGTGTCCACACCATCTATATCTACACTATGATACAGACTACCATACCCCTGCAGAGACCTTTACACTATGATACAGACTACCATACCCCTGCAGAGACCTTTACACTATGATACAGACTACCATACCCCTGCAGAGACCTTTACACTATGATACAGACTACCATACCCCTGCAGAGACCTTTACACGATGATACAGACTACCATACCCCTGCAGAGGCCTTTACACTATGATACAGACTACCATACCCCTGCAGAGACCTTTACACTATGATACAGACTACCATACCCCTGCAGAGACTTTTACACTATGATACAGACTACCATACCCCTGCAGAGACCTTTACACTATGATACAGGCTACCATACCCCTGCAGAGACCTTTACACTATGATACAGACTACCATACCCCTGCAGAGACCTTTACACTATGATACAGACTACCATACCCCTGCAGAGGCCTTTACACTATGATACAGACTACCATACCCCTGCAGAGACCTTTACACTATGATACAGGCTACCATACCCCTGCAGAGGCCTTTACACTATGATACAGACTACCATACCCCTGCAGAGACCTTTACACTATGATACAGACTACCATACCCCTGCAGAGGCCTTTACACTATGATACAGACTACCATACCCCTGCAGAGACCTTTACACTATGATACAGACTACCATACCCCTGCAGAGACCTTTACACTATGATACAGACTACCATACCCCTGCAGAGACCTTTACACTATGATACAGGCTACCATACCCCTGCAGAGACCTTTACACTATGATACAGACTACCATACCCCTGCAGAGACCTTTACACTATGATACAGACTACCATACCCCTGCAGAGGCCTTTACACTATGATACAGACTACCATACCCCTGCAGAGACCTTTACACTATGATACAGACTACCATACCCCTGCAGAGACCTTTACACTATGATACAGACTACCATACCCCTGCAGAGACCTTTACACTATGATACAGACTACCATACCCCTGCAGAGACCTTTACACGATGATACAGACTACCATACCCCTGCAGAGGCCTTTACACTATGATACAGACTACCATACCCCTGCAGAGGCCTTTACACTATGATACAGACTACCATACCCCTGCAGAGACCTTTACACTATGATACAGGCTACCATACCCCTGCAGAGACCTTTACACTATGATACAGACTACCATACCCCTGCAGAGACCTTTACACTATGATACAGACTACCATACCCCTGCAGAGACCTTTACACTATGATACAGACTACCATACCCCTGCAGAGACTTTTACACTATGATACAGACTACCATACCCCTGCAGAGACCTTTACACTATGATACAGGCTACCATACCCCTGCAGAGACCTTTACACTATGATACAGACTACCATACCCCTGCAGAGGCCTTTACACTATGATACAGACTACCATACCCCTGCAGAGGCCTTTACACTATGATACAGACTACCATACCCCTGCAGAGACCTTTACACTATGATACAGGCTACCATACCCCTGCAGAGACCTTTACACTATGATACAGACTACCATACCCCTGCAGAGACCTTTACACTATGATACAGACTACCATACCCCTGCAGAGACCTTTACACTATGATACAGACTACCATACCCCTGCAGAGACTTTTACACTATGATACAGACTACCATACCCCTGCAGAGACCTTTACACTATGATACAGGCTACCATACCCCTGCAGAGACCTTTACACTATGATACAGACTACCATACCCCTGCAGAGACCTTTACACTATGATACAGACTACCATACCCCTGCAGAGGCCTTTACACTATGATACAGACTACCATACCCCTGCAGAGACCTTTACACTATGATACAGGCTACCATACCCCTGCAGAGGCCTTTACACTATGATACAGACTACCATACCCCTGCAGAGACCTTTACACTATGATACAGACTACCATACCCCTGCAGAGGCCTTTACACTATGATACAGACTACCATACCCCTGCAGAGACCTTTACACTATGATACAGACTACCATACCCCTGCAGAGACCTTTACACTATGATACAGACTACCATACCCCTGCAGAGACCTTTACACTATGATACAGGCTACCATACCCCTGCAGAGACCTTTACACTATGATACAGACTACCATACCCCTGCAGAGACCTTTACACTATGATACAGACTACCATACCCCTGCAGAGGCCTTTACACTATGATACAGACTACCATACCCCTGCAGAGACCTTTACACTATGATACAGGCTACCATACCCCTGCAGAGACCTTTACACTATGATACAGACTACCATACCCCTGCAGAGGCCTTTACACTATGATACAGACTACCATACCCCTGCAGAGACCTTTACACTATGATACAGACTACCATACCCCTGCAGAGGCCTTTACACTATGATACAGACTACCATACCCCTGCAGAGACCTTTACACTATGATACAGACTACCATACCCCTGCAGAGACCTTTACACTATGATACAGGCTACCATACCCCTGCAGAGGCCTTTACACTATGATACAGACTACCATACCCCTGCAGAGGCCTTTACACTATGATACAGACTACCATACCCCTGCAGAGGCCTTTACACTATGATACAGACTACCATACCCCTGCAGAGACCTTTACACTATGATACAGACTACCATACCCCTGCAGAGACCTTTACACTATGATACAGACTACCATACCCCTGCAGAGGTGTGGGACATAAAACGCTGAATATCTTCCTCCAGTCGGGAAGTAGATTTTTATTTAGATCAGCTATTTTTACGATATCAAAGTCCCATTGCAATTTAGATCCTTAGCTCTCAATATCACAACAAGGCTGTTGGAAAGTGATATTTGCAATTTACTGGTAAAAGACTGATGACTTAATGGATAACCGTTTTGCTGTTGTTGATGAAACGGCTTAATAGAGGAATATGCATCATAATCAGAATACCTAAGGAAGATTTGTTGCTAAGTCATGTGATGTTATGCATGTGTGTGTGCGTATGGTGCATCCCCCAATCTTATCAGTGTGATTCTGTTTTCTGTGACTTCCTCAGTCATATGGAGGTAGTCCCTCCAAGTTGTCTTTCTGCCAACGAGACGTCTCATTCTAATAAAGTGATAATGCCAGAGAAGCCGGTGTTTGGAGGATATCGTCGAGGGCCGTTAAACCGTGCCAATACAGTATATCCTCCAAACACCGGCATTGGGGGCATTATCACTTTTATACAACGGGTTACCAACATATTCAAATAATGATTGACATAGTTTCATTAAAACGTTATTTTGATGAATTTATTCATACTATTTCATCCTTCCACAAGATACAGTCCCGACACAAATCTAGGGTTGCTACCAAAGCCGGCTGGTCGTTCGTTCTATCGGTTCGGTTGCCAGAGTAATTCAGTAATTCAGACCCAGTAATTCAGTCTTTATGTTCTGTATCTTTGGACGCGACCCAGTCATTCAGTCTTTATGTTCTGTACCCAGTCGTTTGTTCTATGTGTTCCAGTGCCATACTGGCTGGCAACGTTCTTATCCCTTGCTTGCTAGCTAGCCAACTATGGCTAACTTACAGTCACGTCAAACAGGGCATCTAGAATAACAACAGTAGCTGCATTTACATGTGTTTAAGCAGTTTTTTAGTGACATTTATTTGGATACATCCATAACAATGAGCTAATCAGGGGCCATTTATCCTGGTATAGAAAATGTGCTCTCTCTTCAGGACACTGTTGTTCAGAGGAGCTAGCCAACATCACAGCTAACACAATCACTTCAAACTGAAGCTGGAGAGACTGCAAACTAGCTGAACTTAGTTTCATTTTTTTCTTTTTTCAATTGATGCCAGCTGATTCATGATTTCGACAGGCTGAACAACACTTCTTGACTGTCTGTTTCGTCCCAACTCCCAACACGTTCATTACAACAGAACAGCTGGAGATCAAATTTGAATATTGATTCAATGTTGCAAATGTCGGAGAGACAGACAGCAAAGTTTATACAAATCTCCACTGTTGAAAACGAAATGTTAGTCTAAAAGAAATTTGAAATAATGTCTATATGCTTTTTATAGAAGAGATCAAGTTTATAAATTGCCTGGCTGGGCTGAGGAGACAGTGGATTGCGCAGTAAATAGGCATTTTAATGTCATAGATTTAGCTGGTGGTAACTTGTGGAATAGACACCGTCTGGAATGCGGTTTTAACCAATCAGCATTCAGGATTAGAACCACCCGTTGTATGAATCAGATTACCGCCTTTCCATTAAGACACAGAGGACTTTTAGGAAATGGACTCGTTATCTACCTCCATTGCTGCTCTCACAGGGTAAAGAAGATGACATTGACAGATGTCAGATACGTCTGGTGCCGCATTGGCTGAAAGTATTAACTGGTAGTGATGAGGTTGATGGTAAATGGGAATTGTCTTTGTCCAGTAGGCCTATATCACTCATAGGATGAGTCCCACATGTCATCAAAACTAGTGCACTGTATAGGGAATAGGGGTACATCTGGGACGCGACAATATACAAGTAGTGATGTATGAAATGTTACAATCATTACTTTACATTTTGGTTTGTAACTGAGTGTTGGTTGTACAATTACTAAAATAGCCTTGCTTTCCATACCACTTGATGCAAACATCATCAGATTTGGACTGTTGGTTAGTACATTACTTTCTATGGGTTTGTTACTGGGTTAAATTTGACAGAGGATTGAACCTTTCTATGGTTCGTCTCTTGACTTCCAATCTGCCTCTGAGATATTTTTAGTTTTTACAATACAAAGTACATCTTTGGGGAGATGTGCACCTAATTTAGAAGTAGATTACAAAGGGTGGCCCTTCCACTGCTAATTTAAAATGTAGAGATTGCTCCCTCTCTCTCTCTCTCTCTCTCTCTCTCTCTCTCTCTCTCTCTCTCTCTCTCTCTCTCTCTCTCTCTCTCTCTCTCTCTCTCTCTCGCTCTCACACTCTCTAACATGTTATGTTCTGTACTCTTTCCCTTCTCTCTCTCTCTCTCATAATATTGGTCTGTGACCGCTAAATCCACGTCAATGACAGCGTGAGTGCCAACTACTTTGGTGGCTTAGCATCTTACCCTTATCAGCCCTGGCTCCAATATTTTCAATTTCGTTCCCTGACAATATCAAAACCAATTTTGTTCCTTCTAATAGCTAATTCTATTTTGGTGGCTACATACTGGATGCTAAAGAGGTTACTCCATAACGATGATAAGAAGGAAACTCTGACCAAGTCAACAGGGAAAGGGGAGTTTTGACTAATTAGTAAGTCAATTTTAAGTCTCTTAATGTGGATGGTGTGGACATGTTAATTAACGTGGGTGCTTAAAGTGTCATGTTTACCCATGTGTACCAGCTTAGTAGCAGAAAGATTATTTTACATTACTCATTGTGTGGGCTGTATTCTCACTGGGGAGGCTAAAACCATCTGTTTAGCTGGATATTATTGGCCTAGATTTTGTCCAATACATTGTCCAAACAGAATTTATTTGAAAAATGCACATATAGGTTATGTATATCAAGGTAGAGAAACTATATTCCTATGTCGTTTCCCCCCAAAACAAGTGTACCCTTACGGAAAAAACACGCGAATTTCACATGCTAACACGTAAAGTGTCCTAAAAAAAACATGTTTTCATGTGATCTTATGTGATCTTATGTGAAGTTAATGTAATAGCATGTGACAACATGAAACTACATGTTGAAGTGTTCCAAAAACACGTTTTCACATGTGAACTTTCATGTGAAATAATGCGACTTTCCACATGTGAAAGGGTAGGGGTAAGACACTGGAGAGAGATTTTCTTACTCGAGAAAGAGCAAGCATGGATTGTTGACTGAGGTACAGTGCACAAAAAGCGACATACAGTGAGCTCCAACAGTACTGGGACAGGGACACATGTGTTGTTGTTTTGGATCTGTACTCCTGCACTTTGGATGTGAAATGATTCAATGACTATGAGGTTAAAGTTCAGACTGTCAGCTATAATTGGAGGGTTTTTTCAACCATATTGGGTGAATCGTTTAGAACATGCGTCAAACTCATTCCACAGAGGGCCGAGTGTCTGCGGGTTTTTGCTCCAACCTTGTACTTGATGGATGAATTAAGGTCACTAATTAGTAAGGAATTCCCCTCACCTGGTTGTCCTGCTCTTAATTGAAAGGAAAAAAACAAAAACCAGCAGACACTCTGCCCTCCGTGGAATGAGTTTGACACCCCTGATTTAGAAATTACAGCAATTATTTTTACATAGTCCCTCCGTTTTAGGGGACCAAAAGACAAATTCACTTATATGTGTATTAAAGTAGTACAATTTTACTATTTGGTCCCATATTCCTAGCACACAATGATTACATCAAGCTTGTGACTCTACACACTTGTTGAATGCATTTGCTGTTTGTTTTGGTTGTGTTTCAGATGAATTTGTGCCCAATAGAAATGGTAAATAATGTATTTTCATTATGGAGTCACTTTTATTGGAAATAAGTATAAAATATGTTTCTCAACACTTCTACATTAATGTAGATGCTACCATGATTACAAATAGTCCTAAATTAATCGTGGATAATGATGAGTGAGAAAATTACAGAGGCAAAAATTGCTAATCTCCCCTGTTATCGCAATTGTGAGAGGTTAGCATATCTTGGGGGCATGATATTTGTGCGTCTGTAACTTTTTGGGGGGAGCTCACTGTAAATGCTAATGAGTAGTGGACCTCTTGTCTAATCAAACTGTTTATATTATCATCCTGGCAGTCACAGTGTAACAAAAAGGTTATAAACAACATGCAGATAAACTGTTGAATGTTGATTACTTGTCCAAATATTATGTGGCTAACCTAGAAGGAGTCCCTTTCTCACGCCCGAACAGAGAGGATTTTGTCTGATTAGTGGTTTGTGGGTTTCTGTTTGCTATTGCCTTCTCTATTCAAACAGCCACATCTGTCATCTCTGCTGTTGAGATATGATAAGAATTCAGACACCCTATTCCACCAGAACCATGGTTTCTGAGCTCAGACTAGCTCCCTCTGAGAGGCTTTGTGAATACAGGCTCTGATGTGTTGCTGTGCATTTGATGAAGCTGTTAGTTAAATACTCATTCTCAGCAATGTTTAATCCTATTTAGATAAACCCTAATCCTTCTTTACTAATCTGTCCTCATTGTCATGATATCTGTACATGTATACGCACACCCTTATTCAGTGGTAGTTTATATTCCCTTATTCAGTGGTAGTTTATATTCCCTTATTCAGCGGTAGTTTATATTCCCTTATTCAGCGGTAGTTTATATTCCCTTATTCAGTGGTAGTTTATATTCCCTTATTCAGTGGTAGTTTATATTCCCTTATTCAGTGGTAGTTTATATTCCCTTATCCAGCGGTAGTTTATATTCCCTTATTCAGCGGTAGTTTATATTCCCTTATTCAGTGGTAGTTTATATTCCCTTATTCAGTGCTAGTTTATATTCCCTTATTCAGTGCTAGTTTATATTCCCTTATTCAGTGGTAGTTTATATTCCCTTATTCAGCGGTAGTTTATATTCCCTTATCCAGCGGTAGTTTATATTCCCTTATCCAGCGGCAGTTTATATTCCCTTATTCAGCGGTAGTTTATATTCCCTTATTCAGCGGTAGTTTATATTCCCTTATTCAGCGGTAGTTTATATTCCCTTATTCAGTGGTAGTTTATATTCCCTTATTCAGCGGTAGTTTATATTCCCTTATTCAGCGGTAGTTTATATTCCCTTATTCAGTGGTAGTTTATATTCCCTTATTCAGCGGTAGTTTATATTCCCTTATTCAGTGGTAGTTTATATTCCCTTATTCAGCGGTAGTTTATATTCCCTTATTCAGCGGTAGTTTATATTCCCTTATTCAGTGGTAGTTTATATTCCCTTATTCAGCGGTAGTTTATATTCCCTTATTCAGTGGTAGTTTATATTCCCTTATTCAGCTGTAATTTATATTCCCTTATTCAGCTGTAGTTTATATTCCCTTATTCAGCTGTAGTTTATATTCCCTTATTCAGCTGTAGTTTATATTCCCTTATTCAGCTGTAGTTTATATTCCCTTATTCAGCTGTAGTTTATATTCCCTTATTCAGCGGTAGTTTATATTCCCTTATTCAGCTGTAGTTTATATTCCCTTATTCAGCGATAGTTTATATTCCCTTATCCAGCGGTAGTTTATATTCCCTTATTCAGCGGTAGTTTATATTCCCTTATTCAGCGGTAGTTTATATTCCCTTATTCAGCGGTAGTTTATATTCCCTTATTCAGCGGTAGTTTATATTTCCTTATCCAGCGGTAGTTTATATTCCCTTATCCAGAGATGGAACAGCTGTCGAGATCCATTAAGAACACAAGTCATCATCATGATATCTGTACATGTACATTTAGTACATTTCCTGGAATCCTCTTCAATGCTATAGAATCACTGTGATTCCAATTAAGAACACAGCACTATTCCTGGGGCCTCTGCCTCTCTCTCTGTTGCCTGTTGCTATGGTGCCTGGAGGGAGCAGGACAGGGACATGACTAAGTCCCCCTCAACACCTCCACCACTTCGTCCATCATTTTCACATCTACCCTACCTATGTGTTTTGAATCATTTCAGTCGTGTAAATCGTCCGAAACCAGTGTTAGGAACGTGCTGTGCCGTTAAGGATAAGTGATGATTGCTCACAAGGCGTGAGTGATCGGCTAGGTCGGGGGCAGATTGCAGAGCCGTGAGGCTAGAGTGCATTTGATTGAATGTTGAATGTGTGTTTGTTGAAAGAGGCAGGCATATGGGCTATATTGGATAGCACCAACCCCTCCTGCATGACAGATGACAGGCCCTGCTGCATTTTAACTAGATGGTAATAAAGTCTGTAGTAGTTTTCTTGGTGAGGGGTTGAATAACTGACGGACTGGAAGGCTGCTCTAACTGTAATCAGGAATGCCCTTGGTGTGAAGGAGAAGTTAGTTGCTTCTTAAAGCCACCTTTCCCCCTATATACTGTATTACTTTTGACCAGCGTCCATAGGGCCCATAGGCTATAGAGTTTGGGATGTATCCGTAGACTAGCTGTATTGCTGTGTGACCTCGAGCCTCTTGTGGGGGAGGGTCTGTGATTGGGAAGCTGCTGCAGATGAAAGGCTAATAGCAGTGCTTGCAGCCAACAGGCGAAGGTGTGTGTGTCTGTTTGTGTGTGTGTGTCTGTGTGGAACACAGAGATGGACAGAATACTGCTCTTGGAGGAAGCCTCATTATACATTTAAAGCATCCTGTGTTCCCTTTCTTGTTTATGGATCAATGGTTTACCTTCCTACTGGCTCCAGACAGACTGAAGTGCATTTAAAACCCAGAAATCCCATTATTCCTGGCAAGGATGAGAAGCTAACACTAACACCGCTCTCTCTCAGACAGAGAAATGGGCCTCACTCAGAAACAGTCATGGGTTCAAATACTATTTAAAATCTTTCAAATACTCTGAGGGCTCTATTTTCTGCTGGAGTTAAGGTGGCGCTAGTGTCAAACGCAATTTCATCACGTAAAAACTGCCGCATTGACATTTTCCAGCCCTATCCCCAGGTTCAGCAATTTACCTGTCTAAGATCAGTACGCCTGCACTCAGATGGGAGGGCTTGGAAATATTTATGCATGTCCTTAAAAACATGATCCGAAGTGTTAATTTCAGGCACCACTGGTAGGGATATTTAAGACCAACCAGAAGCTGGTTTTAGCGGTAACGCAGTTGGTTATGGCATGAGTTTTGACAGCGGAAACGCAGCCTATCCAGCCGTGACGCACACTGCCCATAATACGCATGGAACAAGAGTACCCTAATGTGCTGTTGGTGCCTGTATACTTCGTATTTAGAAACCTACAAAACTAATGTGTTTTCCCCTTTCGTTTTATTTGTCCTGCCCAATGCAATCACAAAGTAGTCAAGACTGTCAAAAAAGGGTTTGGCTCCTGAGACCGCTTTGAAATAAATCTTAATCACCAAAGCTTTATTAAAATATAAAGTTTGAGCGGAGTTCAACAGTGAGCTGACATTCCCTTTTTATCTATGTTTTGTAGGCAGGCCCACATTATTTTAGCATGCAGGTCCCGTTTTGGATGTGCGTACAACCCTCAATAGTCTGCGTTGTTTTAATATTATATGCCCACGTGGAGAAATGATGGTGCCTGTAAGTGTGACATAGCCTATTTAAAACAAGTTGTTGTTTTGTTTAGAATTTGATTAGAATTATTCATTCTATTTTTAGGTATTATCAATAATTAATTTAATCTTGCTTATTGACAAAGTCTGGCATGTCCCTGCTCAGCCATAATGTACAGTAGGCCCAGCCCCTATATCAGTGTGAATGCTATTGAATCAAATCAAATCAAGTTTATTTTATATAGCCCTTCGTACATCAGCTGATATCTCAAAGTGCTGTACAGAAACCCAGCCTAAAACCCCAAACAGCAAGCAATGCAGGTGTAGAAGCACGGTGGCTAGGAAAAACTCCCTAGAAAGGCCAAAACCTAGGAAGAAACCTAGAGAGGAACCAGGCTATGAGGGGTGGCCAGTCCTCTTCTGGCTGTGCCGGGTGGAGATTATAACAGAACTATGCCAAGATGTTCAAAATATTCATAAGTGACAAGCATGGTCAAATAATAATCATGAATAATTTTCAGTTGGCTTTTCATAGCCGATCATTAAGAGTTGAAAATAGCAGGTCTGGGACAGGTGGTGGTTCCATAACCGCAGGCAGAACAGTTGAAACTGGAATAGCAGCAAGGCCAGGTGGACTGGGGACAGCAAGGAGTCATCATGCCTGGTAGTCCTGACGTATGGTCCTAGGGCTCAGGTCCTCCGAGAGAGAGAAAGAAAGAGAGAATTAGAGAGAGCCAAGATTTTCAAAATGTTCATAAATGACAAGCATGGTCAAATAATAATCAGGAATAAATATCAGTTGGCTTTTCATAGCCGATCATTAAGAGTTGAAAACAGCAGGTCTGGGACAGGTAGGGGTTCCATAACTGCAGGCAGAACAGCTGAAACTGGAATAGCAGCAAGGCCAGGCGGACTGGGGACAGCAAGGAGTCATCATGCCCGGTTTGCCGTGACGTATGGTCCTAGGGCTCAGGTTCTCCGAGAGAGAGAAAGAAAGAGAGAACGAGAGAATTAGAGAGCATACTTAAATTCACACAGGACACTGGATAAGATAGGAGAAGTACTCCAGGTATAACCAACTGACCCTAGCCCCCCGACACATAAACTACTGCAGCATAAATACTGGAGGCTGAGACAGGAGGGGTCAGGAGACACTGTGGCCCCATCAGAAGAAACCCCCAGACAGGGCCAAACAGGAAGGATATAACCCCACCCACTTTGCCAAAGCACAGCCCCCACACCACTAGAGGGATATCTTCAACCACCAACGTACAATCCTGAGACAAGGCCGAGTATAGCCCACAAAGATCTCCACCACAGCACAAACCAAGGGGGGGCGCCAACCCAGACAGGAAGATCACGTCAGTAACTCAACCCACTCAAGTGACGCACCCCTCCCAGGGACGGCATGAAAGAGCACCAGTAAGCCAGTGACTCAGACATACAATTACTATTGAAGACATACAATTACTTAGAACAATGTGGAATGCAAATGGATTCAAGTTAACGCAAAGATATATATTTTTTATATATTTTTTGTTTCTGTAAGCCTTTTTGTTTATTCATCAAAGCCCAGACCGTTTGCACCAATTCCAGCGTGTGTGCCTATAATTGTAATAGTGAAAATAGTAAAGCTATTTCTGACAAACCCCTGAACCTATAGAGCTACCTCCTGCGCTTAGATTGACCATTGCCTTAGGTTCGTTAAAAATATAGCCAGGAGTGTTTGCTTTAGCCTGGAGTGCCAGGTGGTTGGGGCTTGCACTTTTGGGACTTTTCTATTGGTTCCATTGCAACAGGCAGCTAAATCAAGCACAGATAAAGTACAGTTGAAGTCGGAAGTTTACATACACCTTAGCCAAATACATTTAAACTCAGTTTTTCACAATTCCTGACATTTAATCCTAGTAAAAATTCCTTGTCTTAGGTCAGTTAGGATGACCACCACCATTTTAAGAATGTGAAATGTCAGAATAATAGTAGAGAGAATGATTTATTTCAGCTTTTATTTCTTTCATCACATTCCCAGTGGGTCAGAAGTTTACATACACTCAATTAGTATTTGGTAGCATTGCCTTTAAATTGTTTAACTTTGGTCAAACGTTTTGGGTAGCCTTCCATAAACTTCCCACAATAAGTTGGGTGAATTTGGCCTCTTCCTCCTGACAGAGCTGGTGTAACTGAGTCAGGTTTGTAGGCCTCCTTGCTCGCACAGTTCTGCCCACACATTTTCTATAGGATGGAGGACAGGGCTTTGTGATGGCCACTCCAATACCTTGACTTTGTTGTCCTTAAGCCATTTTGCCACAACTTTGGAAGTATGCTTGGAGTCATTGTCCATTTGGAAGACCCATTTGCGACCAAGCTTTAACTTCCTGACTGATGTCTTGAGATGTTGCTTCAATATATCCACATCATTTTCCTTCCTCATGATGCCATCTATTTTGTGAAGTGCACCAGTCCCTCCTGCAGCAAAGCACGCGCACAACATGATGCTGCCATCCCCGTGCTTCACGGTTGGGATGGTGTTCTTCGGCTTGCAAGCCTCCCCCTTTTTCCTCCAAACATAACGATGGTCATTATTGCCAAACACTTCTATTTTTGTTTCATCAGACCAGAGGACATTTCTCCAAAAAGTACAATCTTCGTCCCCATATGCAGTTGCAAACCATAGTCTGGCTTTTTTTATGCCGGTTTTGGAGCAGTGGCTTCTTCCTTGCTGAGTGGCCTTTCAGGTTATGTCGATATAGGACTCGTTTTACTGTGGACATAGATACTTTTGTACCTGTTTCCTCCAGCATCTTCACAAGGTCCTTTGCTGTTGTTCTGGGATTGATTTGCACTTTTCGCACCAAAGTACGTTGATCTCTAGGAGACAGAACGCATCTCCTTCCTGAGCGTCATGACGGCTGCGTGATCCCGTGGTGTTCATACTTGCATACTATTGTTTGTATGTATGAACGTGGTACCTTCAGGAGTTTGGAAATTGCTACCAAGGATGAACCAGACTTGTTGAGGTCTAAAAAAAGAATTCTGAGGTCTTGGCTGATTTCTTTTGAATTTCCCATGATGTCAAGCAAAGAGGCACTGAGTTTGAAGGTAGGCCTTGAAATACATCTACAGGTACACCTCCAATTGACTCAGATTATGTCAATTAACCTATCAGAAGCTTCTAAAGCCATGACAACATTTTCATTTTCTGGAATTTTCCAAGCTGTTTAAAGGCACAGACAACTTAGTACACTGCTCAAAAAAATAAAGGGAACACTTAAACAACACAATGTAACTCCAAGTCAATCACACTTCTATGAAATCAAACTGTCCACTTAGGAAGCAACACTGATTGACAATAAATTTCACATGCTGTTGTGCAAATGGAATAGACAAAAGGTGGAAATTATAGGCAATTAGCAAGACACCCCCAAAAAAGGAGTGATTCTGCAGGTGGTGACCACAGACCACTTCTCAGTTCCTATGCTTCCTGGCTGATGTTTTGGTCACTTTTGAATGCTGGCGGTGCTCTCACTCCAGTGGTAGCATGAGACGGAGTCTACAACCCACACAAGTGGCTCAGGTAGTGCAGTTCATCCAGGATGGCACATCAATGCGAGCTGTGGCAAAAAGGTTTGCTGTGTCTGTCAGCGTAGTGTCCAGAGCATGGAGGCGCTACCAGGAGACAGGCCAGTACATCAGGAGACGTGGAGGAGGCC
Organism: Salvelinus alpinus; assembly: GCF_045679555.1. Taxonomy (NCBI): domain Eukaryota; kingdom Metazoa; phylum Chordata; class Actinopteri; order Salmoniformes; family Salmonidae; genus Salvelinus; species Salvelinus alpinus. The sequence goes on from NC_092094.1 coordinate 11,127,907, forward strand.
GTAGGAGGGCAACAACCCAGCAGCAGGACCGCTACCTCCGCCTTTGTGCAAGGAGGTGCACTGCCAGAGCCCTGCAAAATGACCTCCAGCAGGCCACAAATGTGCATGTGTCAGCATATGGTCTCACAAGGGGTCTGAGGATCTCATCTCGGTACCTAATGGCAGTCAGGCTACCTCTGGCGAGCACATGGAGGGCTGTGCGGCCCCACAAAGAAATGCCACCCCACACCATGACTGACCCACCGCCAAACCGGTCATGCTGGAGGATGTTGCAGGCAGCAGAACGTTCTCCACGGCGTCTCCAGACTCTGTCACGTCTGTCACATGAGCTCATGTGCTCAGTGTGAACCTGCTTTCATCTGTGAAGAGCACAGGGCGCCAGTGGCGGATTTGCCAATCTTGGTGTTCTCTGGCAAAGGCCAAACGTCCTGCACGGTGCTGGGCTGTAAGCACAACCCCCACCTGTGGACGTCGGGCCCTCATACCACCCTCATGGAGTCTGTTTCTGACCGTTTGAGCAGACACATGCACATTTGTGGCCTGCTGGAGGTCATTTTGCAGGGCTCTGGCAGTGCACCTCCTTGCACAAAGGCGGAGGTAGCGGTCCTGCTGCTGGGTTGTTGCCCTCCTACGGCCTCCTCCACGTCTCCTGATGTACTGGCCTGTCTCCTGGTAGCGCCTCCATGCTCTGGACACTACGCTGACAGACACAGCAAACCCTTTTGCCACAGCTCGCATTGATGTGCCATCCTGGATGAACTGCACTACCTGAGCCACTTGTGTGGGTTGTAGACTCCGTCTCATGCTACCACTAGAGTGAGAGAACCGCCAGCATTCAAAAGTGACCAAAACATCAGCCAGGAAGCATAGGAACTGAGAAGTTGTCTGTGGTCACCACCTGCAGAATCACTCCTTTTTTGGGGGTGTCTTGCTAATTGCCTATAATTTCCACCTTTTGTCTATTCCATTTGCACAACAGCATGTGAAATTTATTGTCAATCAGTGTTGTTTCCTAAGTGGACAGTTTGATTTCACAGAAGTGTGATTGACTTGGAGTTACATTGTGTTGTTTAAGTGTTCCCTTTATTTTTTTGAGCAGTGTATATGTAAACTTCTGACCCACTGGAATTGTGATACAGTGAATTATAAGTGAAATAATCTGTCTGTAAAAATTGTTGTAAAAATGACTTGTGTCATGCACAAAGTAGATGTCCTAACCGACTTGTCAAAACTATAGTTTATTACCAAGACATTTGTGGAGTGGCTGAAAAATGAGTTTTAATGAGTGGCTGAAAAACTTCTGACTTCAACTCTATATGAAATAATGTTCAAATAGTATTTGAACTCAGGTTCTGCTCTGCGAGTCTCTCTGCTATCCCCATTTTTCATATAAGCCTGTGTGGTGTTCTACCATGGTAATTTACTCCCTCCATCTGGAGCCAGCTGTGCATTATTAGATTCCCCATCTTAACAAGATTATTTGGATCATTTGGAGAGGTGTTCGTACACTGTGCTATTGGATCATTCTGAAAAGGTTCAGCATTCAATCACATCGTTCTTCAGTGAGAGGTTGTTGTGGTGCTCAGTTGAATGGATGTGGTGGAGGTTGTGATCACATTGTGTACGACAAAACACCAGGCCAGGGCTAATGTTTAATACTGGCATTTTGAATTACGAAAGTCACGACCAACATTGGGTTGTTATTGAGTTAACACTTATTTACATTTCACCGGTGTTCCTTTAAATGAGCTATGATGTTGTACAAAAGTGTGGCTGAGAACAGACAGGGAGAGAAAGAACAGAGCAGCAGAGAGAGAGATGGAGTTTGCAAAAGATGATCAGGCCCAGAGAGAGAGAGAGCCAGAGAGAAAGGGAGCGAGAAAGGAAGAGAGTGAGCAGATAGAGAGAGAGAGGGGGGCTTGAAAAAGAGAGAGCGAGTGGGAGAGCGAGAGAAAGAGAGAGAGAGAGAGGGGATGAGGGCCAGAAAGAGTGTTAATGACTAAGATAGAACAACTTAACCATGAGTAAAACCCCCGATCAACAGCTTAACCATGAGTAAAACCCCCGATCAACAACTTAACCATGAGTAAAACCCCCGATCAATAGCTTAACCATGAGTAAAACCCCCGATCAACAGCTTAACCATGAGTAAAACCACCGATCAACAGCTTAACCATAAGTAAAACCACCGATCAACAGCTTAACCATGAGTAAAACCACCGATCAACAGCTTAACCATGAGTAAAACCACAGATCAACAACTTAACCATGAGTAAAACCACCAATCCAGCCCCTGTCCTGTGGCTGCTGTCCCAGTGCTGAAGGGCTGTGCACTGTGTTGTGCTGCTGCTGTGTGTTTGTGAAGTGCTTGTTGCTGGCTGCTACTTGGTATCCCGGACCCGGCCGTGGGCTGTGTGGGCCTGCACTGTGTTGCTGCTGCTTTGTGTTTGTGTAGAGCTTGTCTCTCTGCTGGCTGCTACTTGATGTCCCTGGCCCGCGGGGCCCCCTGGTAGAATTGGGCCTTAGAAGAGCCCATTGATGTGTGCCGCATTAGCATTCGATGTAGGCGAGCCTCCACAAACAGTTCGGGCTCCAGTTTCACGCTACCTACCCTAAGAGTTTCCCACTGGATCCACTCTCAAGGGTCTGAAACGCCACCACCAGCCTCTCGCTGCATACGCAATGAGAGTGGATAAAGGAAGGTAAAGAAGTGTTTGTCCTTGACTAAATAGCAGAGCCATTTGGATTGATGTGGCCCCCTGGCTGCAGTCAGGCCGGGTCACAACAGAACAACAGGACATTAGCTAGAGTGATGCAGTCAGTCCGGGTCACAACAGAACAACAGGACATTAGCTAGAGTGATGGAGTCAGGCCGGGTCACAATAGAACAACAGCACATTAGCTAGAGTGATGCAGTCAGTCCGGGTCATAACAGAACAACAGGACATTAGCTAGAGTGATGGAGTCAGGCCGGGTCACAATAGAACACCAGCACATTAGCTAGAGTGATGCAGTCAGTCCGGGTCATAACAGAACAACAGGACATTAGCTAGAGTGATGGAGTCAGGCCGGGTCACAACAGAACAACAGGACATTAGCTAGAGTGATGGAGTCAGGCCGGGTCACAACAGAACAACAGGACATTAGCTAGAATGATGAGTCAGGCCGGGTCACAACAGAACAACAGGACATTAGCTAGAGTGATGGAGTCAGGCCGGGTCACAACAGAACAACAGGACATTAGCTAGAATGATGAGTCAGGCCGGGTCACAATAGAACATTAGCTAGAGTAATGGAGTCAGGCCGGGTCACAACAGGACATTAGCTAGAGTGATGGAGTCAGGCCGGGTCACAATAGAACAACAGGACATTAGCTAGAATGATGAGTCAGGCCGGGTCACAACAGAACAACAGGACATTAGCTAGAGTGATGGAGTCAGGCCGGGTCACAACAGAACAACAGGACATTAGCTAGAATGATGAGTCAGGCCGGGTCACAACAGAACAACAGGACATTAGCTAGAGTGATGGAGTCAGGCCGGGTCACAACAGAACAACAGGACATTAGCTAGAATGATGAGTCAGGCCGGGTCACAACAGAACAACAGGACATTAGCTAGAGTGATGGAGTCAGGCCGGGTCACAACAGAACAACAGGACATTAGCTTGAGTGATGGAGTCACATCTGGGCCAGGATTGGTCGGCCGTCTGTGATGTAATCTAACACCTTGCCCAAACCGGCTGCGCGCGTGCGCCATCGTGCATAAATTTATTTTGCCCCCCCCACACCAAACGCGATCACGTCACGCAGGTTAAAATATCAAAACAAACTCTGAACCAATGACATTAATTTGGGGACAGGTCAAAAAACATTTAACATGTATGGTATTTTAGCTAGTTAGCTTGCACTTGCTAGCTAACGTTAATTTGTCCTGTTTAGCTAGCTTGCTGTTGCTAGCTAATTTGTCCTGGGATATAAACATTGAGTTGTTATTTTACCTGAAATGCACAAGGACCTCTACTCCGACAATTAATCCACATATAAAACGGCCAACCGAATCGTTTCTAGTCATCTCTCCTCCTTCCAGGCTTTTTCATCGTTTAAATTATATGGTGATTGGCATCTAAACTGTCATTGTATTACCACGACTACCGGCAAAACAGTTTTCGTCTTTCTATCACCCACGTGGGTATAACCAATGAGGAGATGGCACGTGGGTACCTGCTTCTATAAACCAATGAGGAGATGGGAGAGGCAGGACTTGCAGCGCGATCTGCGTCAGAAATAGGAACGACATCTATTTTAGCCCTTGGTGTCGCAGACGCTCGTTGGCGCGCGCAAGCAGTGTGGGTGCAATAACTGAATAACATGGGTTTCTAAATTTATTTTGTGACGCTCGCGCACGCGACGTGTCCGGTCTGGTCAGCATGTTACTGTGTCATAATGCCATAGCACATCTTCACAAATCCCCACTGAAACACTACAGCACATGAATGCCCCTGCCACAGAGAGACATATGTTTCTCTCTCCATCTAACTATATCACCATACAGTTCATCTGTGCCGCCCACATTGTTCAGAGTGAAATATTCTGACATTACTACGATGCAGTGCTCAAAGACCTATTCATTACTGCCTAAAGACATTTCCTTTCTTCCGTTTTGGAGCCGGAAAAAGCGTCTTTTGAATTCTGCAAATGCATGCTGCTGTTCATATTAATTGCATATTTAGTTAGCAACGGCAAGTTGCCTAGAGATGAAGTTCTAACATTACAGCCATGCAACATCAAACAACATCAAACATCCTTGTCTGCTATGAGTCCATTTCAATAATGATGAGTCAGACTTATAGTTGAGTGAAACATCATACTGACATTCAGAGATGTTGTTATGTTTATGCGATTTATTATGTTTATGCGATTGAGGAAGTGGGTGTGTTTGCACATATTAACGTGTGTGTGTGTGTGTGTGTGTGTATGTGTGTGTGCTTGTGTGTGTGCTTGTTTGTGTGTCTGTGTGATGCAGTACTCTTCGCTGTGTCCTTCAAACTTGCTGTAAGGACCTGTGTGACTGTGTGTATGCTACAGTGTGACTGTGTGTATGCTACAGTGTGACTGTGTGTGTGCTACAGTGTGACTGTGTGTATGCTACAGTGTGACTGTGTGTATGCTACAGTGTGACTGTGTGTATGCTACAGTGTGACTGTGTGTATGCTACAGTGTGACTGTGTGTATGCTACAGTGTGACTGTGTGTATGCTACAGTGTGACTGTGGAGATGTGTGTAGGAGATAACAGCCAGCGTGGATTCACCCGTCTCCTCCCCCGTCTCTACCAATCTACCTCCCAGTCTCCTCCTCCGTCTCCTCCCCCCGTCTCTACCAATCTACCTCCCTGTCTCCTCCCCAGTCTCCTCCTCCGTCTCCTCCTCCGTCTCTTCCCCCCGTCTCTACCAATCTACCTCCCAGTCTCCTCCTCCGTCTCCTCCCCCCGTCTCTACCCAATCTACCTCCCCGTCTCCTCCCCAGTCTCCTACCCCCGTCTCTACCAATCTACCTCCCCGTCTCCTCCCCAATCTCCTCCCCCCGTCTCTACCAATCTACCTCCCCGTCTCCTCCCCCGTCTCTACCAATCTACCTCCCCGTCTCCTCCCCCCGTCTCTACCCAATCTACCTCCCCGTCTCCTCCCCAGTCTCCTCCCCCCGTCTCTACCAATCTACCTCCCCGTCTCTTCCCCAGTCTCCTCCCCCCGTCTCTACCAATCTACCTCCCCGTCTCCTCCCCCCGTCTCTACCAATCTACCTCCCTGTCTCCTCCCCGTCTCCTCCCCAGTCTCCTCCCCCCGTCTCTACCAATCTACCTCCCCGTCTCCTCCCCCGTCTCTACCAATCTACCTCACCGTCTCCTCCCCCCGTCTCTACCAATCTACCTCCCCGTCTCCTCCCCCCGTCTCTACCAATCTACCTCCCCGTCTCCTCCCCCCGTCTCTACCAATCTACCTCCCCGTCTCCTCTCCCCGTCTCTACCAATCTACCTCCCAGTCTCCTCCTCCGTCTCCTCCCCCCGTCTCTACCCAATCTACCTCCCCGTCTCCTCCCCAGTCTCCTCCCCCCGTCTCTACCAATCTACCTCCCCGTCTCCTCCCCAGTCTCCTCCCCACGTCTCTACCAATCTACCTCCCCGTCTCCTCCCCCCGTCTCTAACAATCTACCTCCCTGTCTCCTCCCCATCTCCTCCCCAGTCTCCTCCCCCCGTCTCTACCAATCTACCTCCCCGTCTCCTCCCCCGTCTCTACCAATCTACCTCCCCGTCTCCTCCCCCCGTCTCCTCCCCCCGTCTCTACCCGTCTCCTCCCCCCGTCTCTACCAATCTACCTCCCCGTCTCCTCCCCCCGTCTCTAACAATCTACCTCCCTGTCTCCTCCCCGTCTCCTCCTCCGTCTCCTCCCCCCGTCTCTACCAATCTACCTCCCCGTCTCCTCCCCAGTCTCCTCCCCCCGTCTCTACCAATCTACCTCCCCGTCTCCTCCCCAGTCTCCTCCCCCCCGTCTCTACCAATCTACCTCCCCGTCTCCTCCCCCCGTCTCTACCAATCTATCTCCCCGTCTCCTCCCCCCATCTCTACCAATCTACCTCCCCGTCTCCTCCCCCCATCTCTACCAATCTACCTCCCCGTCTCCTCCCCCCGTCTCTACCAATCTTCCTCCCCCCGTCTCTACCAATCTACCTCCCCGTCTCCTCCCCGTCTCCTTCCCCTTCTCTACCAGTCTCCTCCTCCGTCTCCCCCCCGTCTCTACCAGTCTCCTCCTCCATCTCCTCCCCCCGTCTCCTCCCCAGTCTCCTCCTCTGTCTCCTCCCCCGTCTCCTCCCCAGTCTCCTCCTCCGTCTCCTCCCCAGTCTCCTCCCCCCGTCTCTACAAATCTCCATCCCCGTCTCCTCCCCCCATCTCTACCCGTCTCTTCCCCCTGTCTCCTCCTCCCGTCTCCCCCCGTCTCTACCCCACCTGCCTCACCTCTCTGTGCCCTCTCCTCCATTCACTGTCATTACAGGTCTTATAGTTAGAAATAACCCAGCCAGTCTGTCATACAGCCTGAACCCCTTCACTACAGATACTGTGTGCTTCACCATCCTTTGGGAGGCATCCAATTCTCTGCCCACCCGTTTCACTTTCCCTCACAAATTAGAATCAAATATGTATCACTATGTAGGCTACAGTATGTACTGACTCACTGTGTATCACTATGTAGACTACAGTATGTACTGATTCACTATTTATCACTATGTAGACTACAGTATGTAATGACTCACTATGTATCACTATGTAGACTACAGTATGTACTGACTCACTGTGTATCACTATGTAGACTACAGTATGTACTGACTCACTGTGTATCACTATGTAGACTACACTATGTACTGACTCACTATGTAGACTACAGTATGTACTGACTCAATGTGTATCACTGTGTAGACTACAGTATGTACTGACTCACTATGTATCACTATGTAGACTACAGTATGTACTGACTCACAAATTGAACATGTTTCATTATTTATTTGAGACTAAATAGATTTTATTCATGTATTATATTTAGTTAAAATAAAAGTGTTCATTGTTCATTCAGTATTGTTGTAATTGTCATTATTACAAATATATATATATAAAATCGTCCGATTAATCTTTATCGACTTTTTTTGGTCCTCCAATAATCGGTATCGGTATCAGCATTGAAAAATCATAATCGGTCGACCTCTACTCTGTAGTGCCTAAGTAAAACCACCGACTGCCTTGCGGTCGGAGGCTGAGCAGTTGCCGTACCAGGCAGTGATGCAACCCGTCAGGATGCTCTCGATGGTGATGCTGTAAAACCTTTTGAGGATCTGAGGACCCATGCCAAATCTTTTCAGTCTCCTGAGGGGGAATAGATTTTGTAGTGCCCTCTTCACGACTGTCATGGTGTGCTTGGACCATGTTAGTTTGTTGGTGATGTGGAAGCCAAGGAACTTGAAGCTCTCAACCTGCTCCACTGCAGCCCAGTCGATGAGAATGGGGGCGTGCTCGGTCCTCCTTTTCCTCTAGTCCACAATCATCTCCTTAGTCTTGATCACATTGAGGAACAGGGTTTAAATAATGCAAAAACACGGTGTTGGAGAAGAAAGTAAAAGTGCAACATGTGCCATGTAAAAAAGCTAACGTTTAAGTTCCTTGCTCAGAACATGGTTCCTTTTAACATGAGTCTTCAATATTCCCAGTGAAGAAGTTTTAGGTTGTAGTTATTATAGGAATTATGACGCGTCAACTATTTCTCTCTATACCATTTGTATTTCAGATACCTTTGACTGTTGGATGTTCTAATAGGCACTTTAGTATTGCCAGCCTAATCTCTGGAGTTGATATGCTTGAAGTCATAAACAGCGCTGTGCTTCAAACATTGATAAGAGCTGCTGTCTAACGCAGTAAAGTTTGAATGAATTACATTACATTTACATTTAAGTCATTTAGCAGACGCTCTTATCCAGAGCGACTTACAAATTGGTGCATTCACCTTATGACATCCAGTGGAACAGCCACTTTACAATAGTGCATCTATATCTTTTAAGGGGGGGGGGGGGGGGGTGAGAAGGATTACTTTATCCTATCCTAGGTATTCCTTAAAGAGGTGGGGTTTCAGGTGTCTCCGGAAGGTGGTGATTGACTCCGCTGTCCTGGCGTCGTGAGGGAGTTTGTTCCACCATTGGGGGGCCAGAGCAGCGAACAGTTTTGACTGGGCTGAGCGGGAACTGTACTTCCTCAGTGGTAGGGAGGCGAGCAGGCCAGAGGTGGATGAACGCAGTGCCCTTGTTTGGGTGTAGGGCCTGATCAGAGCCTGGAGGTACTGAGGTGCCGTTCCCCTCACAGCTCCGTAGGCAAGCACCATGGTCTTGTAGCGGATGCGAGCTTCAACTGGAAGCCAGTGGAGAGAGCGGAGGAGTGGGGTGACGTGAGAGAACTTGGGAAGGTTGAACACCAGACGGGCTGCGGCGTTCTGGATGAGTTGTAGGGGTTTAATGGCACAGGCAGGGAGCCCAGCCAACAGCGAGTTGCAGTAATCCAGACGGGAGATGACAAGTGCCTGGATTAGGACCTGCGCCGCTTCCTGTGTGAGGCAGGGTCGTACTCTGCGGATGTTGTAGAGCATGAACCTACAGGAACGGGCCACCGCCTTGATGTTAGTTGAGAACGACAGGGTGTTGTCCAGGATCACGCCAAGGTTCTTAGCGCTCTGGGAGGAGGACACAATGGAGTTGTCAACCGTGATGGCGAGATCATGGAACGGGCAGTCCTTCCCCGGGAGGAAGAGCAGCTCCGTCTTGCCGAGGTTCAGCTTGAGGTGGTGATCCGTCATCCACACTGATATGTCTGCCAGACATGCAGAGATGCGATTCGCCACCTGGTTATCAGAAGGGGGAAAGGAGAAGATTAATTGTGTGTCGTCTGCATAGCAATGATAGGAGAGACCATGTGAGGTTATGACAGAGCCAAGTGACTTGGTGTATAGCGAGAATAGGAGAGGGCCTAGAACAGAGCCCTGGGGGACACCAGTGGTGAGAGCACGTGGTGAGGAGACAGATTCTCGCCACGCCACCTGGTAGGAGCGACCTGTCAGGTAGGACGCAATCCAAGCGTGGGCCGCGCCGGAGATGCCCAACTCGGAGAGGGTGGAGAGGAGGATCTGATGGTTCACAGTATCGAAGGCAGCCGATAGGTCTAGAAGGATGAGAGCAGAGGAGAGAGAGTTAGCTTTAGCAGTGCGGAGCGCCTCCGTGATACAGAGAAGAGCAGTCTCAGTTGAATGACTAGTCTTGAAACCTGACTGATTTGGATCAAGAAGGTCATTCTGAGAGAGATAGCGGGAGAGCTGGCCAAGGACGGCACGTTCAAGAGTTTTGGAGAGAAAAGAAAGAAGGGATACTGGTCTGTAGTTGTTGACATCGGAGGGATCGAGTGTAGGTTTTTTCAGAAGGGGTGCAACTCTCGCTCTCTTGAAGACGGAAGGGACGTAGCCAGCGGTCAGGGATGAGTTGATGAGCGAGGTGAGGTAAGGGAGAAGGTCTCCGGAAATGGTCTGGAGAAGAGAGGAGGGGATAGGGTCAAGCGGGCAGGTTGTTGGGCGGCCGGCCGTCACAAGACGCGAGATTTCATCTGGAGAGAGAGGGGAGAAAGAGGTCAGAGCACAGGGTAGGGCAGTGTGAGCAGAACCAGCGGTGTCGTTTGACTTAGCAAACGAGGATCGGATGTCGTCGACCTTCTTTTCAAAATGGTTGACGAAGTCATCTGCAGAGAGGGAGGAGGGGGGGGGGGGAGGAGGATTCAGGAGGGAGGAGAAGGTGGCAAAGAGCTTCCTAGGGTTAGAGGCAGATGCTTGGAATTTAGAGTGGTAGAAAGTGGCTTTAGCAGCAGAGACAGAAGAGGAAAATGTAGAGAGGAGGGAGTGAAAGGATGCCAGGTCCGCAGGGAGGCGAGTTTTCCTCCATTTCCGCTCGGCTGCCCGGAGCCCTGTTCTGTGAGCTCGCAATGAGTCGTCGAGCCACGGAGCGGGAGGGGAGGACCGAGCCGGCCTGGAGGATAGGGGACATAGAGAGTCAAAGGATGCAGAAAGGGAGGAGAGGAGGGTTGAGGAGGCAGAATCAGGAGATAGGTTGGAGAAGGTTTGAGCAGAGGGAAGAGATGATAGGATGGAAGAGGAGAGAGTAGCGGGGGAGAGAGAGCGAAGGTTGGGACGGCGCGATACCATCCGAGTAGGGGCAGTGTGGGAAGTGTTGGATGAGAGCGAGAGGGAAAAGGATACAAGGTAGTGGTCGGAGACTTGGAGGGGAGTTGCAATGAGGTTAGTGGAAGAACAGCATCTAGTAAAGATGAGGTCGAGCGTATTGCCTGCCTTGTGAGTAGGGGGGGAAGGTGAGAGGGTGAGGTCAAAAGAGGAGAGGAGTGGAAAGAAGGAGGCAGAGAGGAATGAGTCAAAGGTAGACGTGGGGAGGTTAAAGTCGCCCAGAACTGTGAGAGGTGAGCCGTCCTCAGGAAAGGAGCTTATCAAGGCATCAAGCTCATTGATGAACTCTCCGAGGGAACCTGGAGGGCGATAAATGATAAGGATGTTAAGCTTGAAAGGGCTGGTAACTGTGACAGCATGGAATTCAAAGGAGGCGATAGACAGATGGGTAAGGGGAGAAAGAGAGAATGACCACTTGGGAGAGATGAGGATCCCGGTGCCACCACCCCGCTGACCAGAAGCTCTCGGGGTGTGCGAGAACACGTGGGTGGACGAAGAGAGAGCAGTAGGAGTAGCAGTGTTATCTGTGGTGATCCATGTTTCCGTCAGTGCCAAGAAGTCGAGGGACTGGAGGGAGGCATAGGCTGAGATGAACTCTGCCTTGTTGGGCGCAGATCGGCAGTTCCAGAGGCTACCGGAGACCTGGAACTCCACGTGGGTCGTGCGCGCTGGGACCACCAGATTAGGGTGGCCGCGGCCACGCGGTGTGGAGCGTTTGTATGGTCTGTGCAGAGAGGAGAGAACAGGGATAGACAGACACATAGTTGACAGGCTACAGAAGAGGCTACGCTAATGCAAAGGAGATTGGAATGACAAGTGGACTACACGTCTCGAATGTTCAGAAAGTTAAGCTTACGTAGCAAGAATCTTATTGACTAAAATGATTAAAATGATACAGTACTGCTGAAGTAGGCTAGCTGGCAGTGGCTGCGTTGTTGACTTTGTAGGCTAGCTGGCAGTGGCTGCGTTGTTGACACGACACTAATCAAGTCGTTCCGTTGAGTGTAATAGTTTCTACAGTGCTGCTATTCGGGGGCTAGCTGGCTAGCTAGCAGTGTTGATTACGTTACGTTGCGTTAAAAGAACGACAATAGCTGGCTAGCTAACCTAGAAAATCGCTCTAGACTACACAATTATCTTTGATACAAAGACGGCTATGTAGCTAGCTATGTAGCTAGCTACGATCAAACAAATCAAACCGTTGTACTGTAATGAAATGAAATGAAAATGTGATACTACCTGTGGAGCGAAGCGGAATGCGACCGGGTTGTTGAGTGCGGAAGTTCTATTCGGTAGACGTTGGCTAGCTGTTGGCTAGCTAGCAGTGTCTCCTACGTTAAGGACGACAAATAGCTGGCTAGCTAACCTCGGTAAATTAAGATAATCACTCTAAAACTACACACTCTAAACTACACAATTATCTTGGATACGAAGACCGCAAAGACAACTATGTAGCTAGCTAACACTACACTAATCAAGTCGTTCAGTTGAGTGTAATAGTTTCTACAGTGCTGCTATTCGGTAGACGGTGGACGTTTGCTAGCTGGCTAGCTGCTGGGCAGATAGCAGTGTAGACTGCGTTAGGACGACGAAATACGATAATTACGCAATTATCTTTGATACAAAGACGGCTATGTAGCTAGCTAAGAAGAAATTGCTAAGATTAGACAACTCAAACCGTTGTACTATAATGAAATGTAATGAAATGTAATGAAAAGTTATAGTACCTGCGGACCGAAGTGAATGAATGAATGCTTACGAGCCTGCTGCAGCCTACCACCACTCAGTCAGGCCGCTCTATCAAATATCAAATCATAGACTTAATTATAGTAAACCCACAGAAATACGAGACTTTGGTCATTTAATATGGTCAAATCCGGAAACTATCATTTTGAAATCAAGACGTTTATTCTTTCAGTGAAATACGGAACCGTTCCGTATTTTATCTAACGGGTGGCATCCCTAAGTCTAAATATTGCTGTTACATTGCACAACCTTCAATGTTATGTTATAATTGTGTACAATTCTGGCAAATTAATTACGGTCTTTGCTAGGAAGAAATCCTGTCTTTATACAGTCCGCAACGAGCCAGGCGGCCCAAACCGCTGCATATACCCTGACTCTGCTTGCACTGAACACAAGAGAAGTGACACAATTTCCCTAGTTAATATTGCCTACTAACATGCATTTATTTTAACTAAGTATGTAGGTTTTAAAAAATATACTTCTGTGTATTGATTTTAAGGAAGGCATTGATGTTTATGGTTAGGTACATTTGTGCAACGATTGTGCTTTTTTCGCGAATGCGCTTTTGTTAAATCATCATCCGTTTGGTGAAGTTGAAGTTGGCTGTGATTCAATGATAAATTAACAGGCACCGCAGTGATTATATGCAACGCAGGACAAGCTAGTTAACCTGGTAATATCATCAAACATGTGTAGTTAACTAGTGATTATGTTAAGATTGATTGTTTTTATAAGATAAGTTTAATGCTAGCTAGCAACTTACCTTGGCTCCTTGCAGACACAAGGTCCTTTTCATGCTGCACTCGTGTAACAAGTGGTCAGCCTGTCACGCAGTCTCCTCGTGGATTGCAATGTAATCGTGCTTCTACACCTGCATTGCTTGCTGTTTGGGGTTTTATGCTGGGTATCTGTACAGCACTTTGAGATATCAGCTGATGTATGAATATAAATATAAATACATTTGATTTGATTTGATAATCGACCATAATCGGCATCCAAAAAGGCAGATTACCAATTGTTATGAAAACTTGAAATCGGTCCTAATTAATCAGCCATGCCGATTAATCGGTCGACCTCTACTACAGAGGGTAGTGCGTACGGCCCAGTACATCACCGGGGCCAAGCTTCCTGCCATCCAGGACCTCTATACCAGGCGGTGTCAGAGGAAGGCCCTAAAAATGTTAAAAGACTCCAGCCACCCTAGTCATAGACTGTTCTCTCTGCTACATCACGGCAAGCAGTACCAGAGCACCAAGTCTAGGTCCAAGAGGCTTCTAAACAGCTTCTACCCCTAAGCCATAAGACTCCTGAACAGCTAATCAAATGGCTACCTACACTATTTGCATTGCCCCCCACCTTCTATGCTGCTGCTACTCTCTGTTATTATCTATGCACTCTACCTACATGTACATATTACCTCGACACCGGTGCCCCCGCACATTGACTCTGTACCGGTACCCCCTGTATATAGCCGCGCTATTGTTATTTACTGCTGCCGCCCAATGGCGGACACCAGACGCCGCCGATGGGTTGATGTTGGTCTCTGATGCTGGATTTTTCTGGTGGAGACGTGTGTGTGTGTGTGTGTGTGTGCGTATAAGTGTGTGTGTGTGCGTATAAGTGTGTGTGTGTGTCTGGTGGAGACTAGACTGTTGGTAGTGAGATGGGTATCTTCTCTGACATCATTATCTGTTCACTTCCTGATGATGCCTCTCTCTAATATCACACAGCATGGGGACAGGAAATCCTAATGGCAATATGGGGACCTGCACTATTGGATATTGGATAAAGCGCGAGAGACTGAGAGAGCTAGATAGACAGACAGACAGACAGACAGACAGACAGACAGACAGACAGACAGACAGACAGACAGACAGACAGACAGACAGACAGACAGACAGACAGACAGACAGACAGACAGACAGACAGACAGATATATGTGAGAGTGTGTCTGATTGGAACCCATGCTGCAGCAGTATACAGTATGTGTCTCAGAGGAAAGGTCCTAGACACTCAACAAAACCCCATCTGTCTTTCATGATGCAGAATAGTGTGTAAAACATCCCTTAACCTACTTTAGTGTGGTTCTATTTCAACTGCAGGAATCAGAAGGATGGTGATTTGACACAGTTTGTGTATCCCAAATGGCTCTTTATTCCCTGTATAGTGCACTACCTTCGACCAGAGCCCTGTATAGTGCACTACCTTCGACCAGAGCCCTGTATAGTGCACTACCTTCGACCAGAGCCCTGTATAGTGCACTACCTTCGACCAGAGCCCTGAATAGTGCACTACCTTCGACCAGAGCCCTGTATAGTGCACTACCTTCGACCAGAGCCCTGTATAGTGCACTACCTTCGACCAGAGCCCTGAATAGTGCACTACCTTCGACCAGAGCCCTATATAGTGCACTACCTTCGACCAGAGCCCTGTATAGTGCACTACCTTCGACCAGAGCCCTGTATAGTGCACTACCTTCGACCAGAGCCCTGTATAGTGCACTACCTTCGACCAGAGCCCTGAATAGTGCACTACCTTCGACCAGAGCCCTGTATAGTGCACTACCTTCGACCAGAGCCCTGTATAGTGCACTACCTTCGACCAGAGCCCTGAATAGTGCACTACCTTCGACCAGAGCCCTATATAGTGCACTACCTTCGACCAGAGCCCTGTATAGTGCACTACCTTCGACCAGAGCCCTGTATAGTGCACTACCTTCGACCAGAGCCCTGAATAGTGCACTACCTTCGACCAGAGCCCTATATAGTGCACTACCTTCGACCAGAGCCCTGTATAGTGCACTACCTTCGACCAGAGCCCTGAATAGTGCACTACCTTCGACCAGAGCCCTGTATATTGCACTACCTTCGACCAGAGCCCTGTATAGTGCACTACCTTTGACCAGAGCCCTGTATTACTGTATTACCCTGCACTACTTTCGGGTGCCATTTTGGACGCAGGCAGTGTACAGCATGGTTGGTGCAACTCAGGTTTTATTTTAGAAATAGACCCATACTGTTTGCTGTTGGAAGATTACACTGTTATATAAAATAGTAATCTGGTAATCAGGATGTCCCACATTTCTGTTTATCTTCAATATGGTGCAAGGGAGGTGTTTTTCATATTTTTCATGTGTTACAATACCTGCGCCCAAGATATATTTCATATCAGCTTTTCAGCTTTCCAAGTTTTCCATATGATGTAGGTGATTAAATTGATGTTATATCACCATGCACCACAACACTGTGGTGTTGGATAACCCTGGTCTGACATGATGTCATCTATTTTCACAGGACTCTTTTAGCATCTACCTTTACACATACTGTATTCCTGTGTGAGTCAGACTAGCGCTGTAGTGGAAAGGGTTCTAACAATACACCTACACAGTATGGTGAGCCGTGGGTCCAACACTGTGACTGTGTGACTGGGCCAGAAACAGCTAGTGGACGGATGTTGACTCAGGTCTCATAGGCCTGGTCCCAGCCAGAGCTAATTGCGCATTGCTATTCTGAACACACACTGTTTTTAAAGATGGGGGGGGGTGGGGGGGGGGGGGGGGGGGGTGGCACTGAGGCCATGTATCAGCAGTGAATAGAGACAGCCTAAGAACAAGGCTCTGTCTCTATTGCTTAAAAACCTGTCCTTTCCTCGTCTCCTTCCCTTAATCTGCCTTCTCCTCATTCCCTTAATCTGCCCTTTCCTCATCTCCTTCCCTTAATCTGCATTGATTAGGAAAGACATGACAGTTGAAAACAATCTGGTGGACACTCATGATGGAAACCAAGCCTAGCTATCAATAACTAGCCTAAAATTGGAATTCGACTTGGAATTTCAGTTTACTTCCTGTCTGAATTGCCTGAGTTAAAATTGAACTGACCCCACCCCGACCCTGGTTGCTGAACTGAGGAGGATTTGTGGTTCAATGTCTCAAAGAGACTGCACAGGATGAGAGGAATGTCATCATGGTGATGGATCCACATGAATATACATGTTGCCACTTCAGAGGGTTTTGGTCAGGCACTCAGTAGTCAATACAAACACAAGGCATTCTTTGTCTTGTTCACTTCAGAGCCTTGGGGAGGAAGACAGTTGCTCTTTTACCATTTTATCACAAAATAAAATACTGTAACAACAACCTCAGACACAGGTCTTAAAAATTTTAATTACATAAAAACTAGGCCAGACAAGAACCCAAGTCCACAAAGTGGAACCTCTACTAATCTGATCTGAAGAGCTTGTTAGAACTTGTTTTTGATATTATTTATTTATTGGTGTAATTTTCTCCATATTTAACCCGTTATGGGAGTAACACTGACTGTGATTTATTGAGTTGGAGTTGGTTTAATTAATAGTTAAAGAGGTTCAGATGTAAATTGAGATTTAATAGATTTAATAGATTTAATAGAGAGAAAACAACTCAGCTTGATGCCCGTTTTAGAGATGCTCATTATAATATATATCACCGTTTCAGAGATGCTCATTATAATATCTATCACCGTTTCAGAGATGCTCATTATAATATCTATCACCGTTTCAGAGATGCTCATTATAATATCTATCACCGTTTCAGAGATGCTCATTATAATATCTATCACCGTTTCAGAGATGCTCATTATAATATCTATCACCGTTTCAGAGATGCTCATTATAATATCTATCACCGTTTCAGAGATGCTCATTATAATATCTATCACCGTTTTAGAGATGCTCATTATAATATCTATCAACGTTTTAGAGATGCTCATTATAATATCTATCACCATTTTAGAGATGCTCATTATAATATCTATCAACGTTTTAGAGATGCTCATTATAATATCTATCATCGTTTTAGAGATGCTCATTATAATATCTATCAACGTTTTAGAGATGCTCATTATAATATCTATCACCGTTTCAGAGATGCTCATTATAATATCTATCACCGTTTTAGAGATGCTCATTATAATATCTATCACCGTTTTAGAGATGCTCATTATAATATCTATCAACGTTTTAGAGATGCTCATTATAATATCTATCACCATTTTAGAGATGCTCATTATAATATCTATCAATGTTTTAGAGATGCTCATTATAATATCTATCATCGTTTTAGAGATGCTCATTATAATATCTATCATCGTTTTAGAGATGCTCATTATAATATCTATCATCGTTTTAGAGATGTTCATTATAATATCTATCATCGTGTTAGAGATGCTCATTATAATATCTATCACCGTTTTAGAGATGTCCATTATAATATCTATCACCGTTATAGAGATGTCCATTATAATATCTATCATCGTTTTAGAGATGTCCATTATAATATCTATCACCGTTATAGAGATGTCCATTATAATATCTATCATCGTTTTAGAGATGTCCATTATAATATCTATCACCGTTATAGAGATGTCCATTCTAATATCTATCACTGTTTTAGAGATGTCCATTAGAATATCTATCACCCTCCCTGCTGCCAGTGGTCCAGTGGTATCCTAGACAGACCCACCACCCCCTCCCATCCTACTGTCTGATCTAATTCTACTGATCAAAGAAGATCATGATTCCTCCCTTATGGTTAGAGATCAGTTTATTTCCCCTTAGACTTGTCAAAGAATAATCTGCCACCCAGCTGACGTGGTGTCTGTTTGTTGTGTTGCTGCTGCTGCGTGTCTGGGTTGTGGAAAATCACCATATCACTTTAGCTATGAAGGCTTTGGGAGACCAGTTCCTGTTTGGTTCCTCCTATAGTTTCTAAGAATCATCTGAGATCCAGCTGCTTGAAAAATGTAGGATAAATACAACGTTAAAAGTGGTTCCTTCAAACCTGCTGTTCTTCAACCCTCCAGTGGTTCCTTCAACCCTGCTGTTCCTCAAACCTCCAGTGGGTCCTTCAAGCCTGCTGTTCCTCAACTCTCCAGTGGTGCCTTCAACCCTGCTGTTCCTCAAACCTCCAGTGGGTCCTTCAAACCTGCTGTTCCTCAACCCTCCAGTGGTGCCTTCAACCCCGCTGTTCCTCAAACCTCCAGTGGGTCCTTCAAGCCTGCTGTTCCTCAACTCTCCAGTGGTGCCTTCAACCCTGCTGTTCCTCAAACCTCCAGTGGGTCCTTTAAACCTGCTGTTCCTCAACCCTCCAGTGGTGCCTTCAAACCTGCTGTTCATCAACTCTCCAGTGGGTCCTTCCATCCTGCTCTTCTTCAATTCTCCAGTCGTCCCTTCAACCCTGCTGTTCCTCAACCCTCCAGTGGGACCTTCCATCCTGCACTTCTTCAACCCTCCAGTCGTTCCTTCAACCCTGCTGTTCTTCAACCCTCCAGTCGTTCCTTCAACCCTGCTGTTCCTCAATCCTCCAGTGGTGCCTTCAACCCTGCTGTTCCTCAAACCTCCAGTCGTTCCTTCAAGCCTGCTGTTCCTCAACCCTCCAGTGGTGCCTTCAACCCTGCTGTTCTTCAACCCTCCAGTCGTTCCTTCAACCCTGCTGTTCCTCAATCCTCCAGTGGTGCCTTCAACCCTGCTGTTCCTCAACCCTCCAGTCGTTCCTTCAAGCCTGCTGTTCCTCAACCCTCCAGTGGTGCCTTCAAGCCTGCTGTTCCTCACTCCTCCAGTCGTTCCTTCAAGCCTGCTGTTCCTCAACCCTCCAGTCGTTCCTTCAACCCTGCTGTTCCTCAACCCTCCAGTCGTTCCTTCAAGCCTGCTGTTCCGCAACCCTCCAGTCGTGCCTTCAACCCTGCTGTTCCTCAGCCCTCCAGTGGTGCCTTCAAGCCTGCTATTCCTCAACCCTCCAGTGGTGCCTTCAACCCTGCTGTTCCTCAATCCTCCAGTGGTGCCTTCAACCCTGCTGTTCCTCAACCCTCCAGTCGTTCCTTCAACCCTGCTGTTCCTCAACCCTCCAGTCGTTTGTGGTGTGTGTGTGGCTGTGTGTGTGTGGTTGTGTTTGGTTGTGTGTGTATGTATGTATGTGTGTGGTTTCAGTGAATGTGTGTGTGTGTGTGGTTTTGTGTGTACGTGTTTGTGTGTCTGTGTCTGCTCCCAGCCTGTTTTTGTGCGACTGTGTATTTCTTCTCCCGGCCTTGTCTGGCCTATCTGTGAGCGACTGTCTATTTCTTCTCCCGGCCTTGTCTGGCCTATCTGTGAGCGACTGTGTGTGCTGTGACAGGACAACCAGATGACACCAGCCCAACCGGAGTGTCTACAGGTTCCCCCTGGGATGGCAATCTGGCACAGGACAGGAAATCAACAGCAGGAAATCACAAAACAGATAGAGAGCAAGGTCACAATCAGATCCAGCCTACTGGAACAATCAGATCCAGCCTACTGGAACAATCAGATCCAGCCTACTGGAACAATCAGATCCAGCCTACTGGAACAATCAGATCCAGCCTACTGGAACAATCAGATCCAGCCTACTGGAACAAGCAGATCCAGCCTACTGGAACAATCAGATCCAGCCTACTGGAACAATCAGATCCAGCCTACTGGAACAATCAGATCCAGTCTACTGGAACAATCAGATCCAGCCTACTGGAACAATCAGATCCAGCCTACTGGAACAATCAGATCCAGCCTACTGGAACAATCAGATCCAGCCTACAGAACCAGACAGATATACCCTATATGGATGGTGATGTTTCTTGATATCGTTGAATGGTTTCCACGAAAGTCATATTTGCTCACGCTGATCTCAACTCTGAATCAGGCCCCTTGAGAGTCCTTACAGTCAAAAAGAATCCAGGTGATGTAAGGCCATAATGAATCAAATCAATACTGTAAACTCAGAGTTTATGAGTCTGCTATGCATCACGTTTGCAGTACTTAATTACTGCTTACTTGTCGTATCTGTCACAGTATATGTCACGGTATCTGTCACTGTATCTGTCACGGTATCTGTCACTGTATCTGACACGGTATCTGTCACGGTATCTGACACGGTATCTGTCACGGTATCTGACACGGTATCTGTCACGGTATCTGACACGGTATCTGTCACGGTATCTGTCACTGTATCTGTCACGGTATCTGTCACGGTATCTGTCACTGTATCTGACACGGTATCTGTCACGGTATCTGTCACTGTATCTGTCACGGTATCTGTCACGGTATCTGTCACGGTATCTGTCACGGTATCTGTTACGGTATCTGACACGGTATCTGTCACGGTATCTGTCACTGTATCTGTCACGGTATCTGACACGGTATCTGTTACGGTATCTGACACGGTATCTGTCACGGTATCTGACACGGTATCTGACACGGTATCTGTCACGGTATCTGTCACGGTATCTGACACGGTATCTGACACGGTATCTGTCACTGTATCTGACACGGTATCTGTCACGGTATCTGACACGGTATCTGTCAGGGTATCTGTCACTGTATCTGACACGGTATCTGTCAGGGTATCTGTCACGGTATCTGTCACGGTATCTGTCACGGTATCTGTCACGGTATCTGACACGGTATCTGTCAGGGTATCTGTCACGGTATCTGTCACGGTATCTGTCACGGTATCTGTCACTGTATCTGACACGGTATCTGTCACGGTATCTGTCACTGTATCTGTCACGGTATCTGTCACGGTATCTGACACGGTATCTGTCAGGGTATCTGTCACGGTATCTGTCACGGTATCTGTCACGGTATCTGTCACGGTATCTGTCACGGTATCTGACACGGTATCTGTCACGGTATCTGTCACGGTATCTGACACGGTATCTGTCACGGTATCTGTCACTGTATCTGTCACTGTATCTGTCACGGTATCTGTCACGGTATCTGTCACGGTATCTGACACGGTATCTGTTACGGTATCTGACACGGTATCTGTCACGGTATCTGTCACGGTATCTGTCACGGTATCTGTCACTGTATCTGTCACGGTATCTGTCACGGTATCTGACACGGTATCTGTTACGGTATCTGACACGGTATCTGTCACGGTATCTGTCACGGTATCTGTCACGGTATCTGTCACTGTATCTGTCACGGTATCTGACACGGTATCTGTCACGGTATCTGTCACGGTATCTGTCACGGTATCTGACACGGTATCTGACACGGTATCTGTCACGGTATCTGACACGGTATCTGACACGGTATCTGTCACGGTATCTGACACGGTATCTGACACGGTATCTGTCACGGTATCTGACACGGTATCTGTTACGGTATCTGACACGGTATCTGTTACGGTATCTGACATGGTATCTGTCACGGTATCTGTCACGGTATCTGTCAAGGTCTTGAATTTCTAATAAATAGTGGTTTTGAGATGGCCATCGCTCATGTCACAAAGCCATCTCTGTCCCCACCGACTGAAAAGTGTATTGTTGTGCCTGGGCCGTGCCAGTCACAGAGTTAGGTCTTCTGGTTAGCCTGCTAGCTACTGTGATGTGATATGTGTGTGTATACAGTAGATCTTGGAGTGACATGCCCCATTCCTCACGACTCATGGAGTGTCTGGAAGGGAGAAAGGACCACTCTGCTGCGGGGATGGAGAGGCTGTCCTCATCTCCTCTTTACAATCCAGCCGACTGGCACTTACTGCACACACACACACGCACACACTGCGTCTGCGTATGTCTCTCTCTCTCTCTCTCTCGCTCTCTCTCTCTCTCTCTCTCTCTCTCTCTCTCTCTCTCTCTCTCTCTCTCTCTCTCTCTCTCTCTCTCTCTCTCTCTCTCTCTCTCTCTCTCGCTCTCTCTCTCTCTCTCTCTCTCTCTCTCTCTCTCTCTCTCTCTCTCTCTCTCTCTCTCTCTCTCTCTCTCTCTCTCTCTCTCTCTCTCTCTCTCTCTCTCTCTCTCTCTCTCTCTCTCTCTCTCTCTCTCTCTCTCTCTCTCTCTCTCTCTCTCTCGCTCTCTCTCTCTCTCTCTCTCTCTCTCTCTCTCTCTCTCTCTCTCTCTCTCTCTCTCTCTCTCTCTCTCTCTCTCTCTCTCTCTCTCTCTCTCTCTCTCTCTCTCTCTCTCTCTCTCTCTCTCTCTCTCTCTCTCTCTCTCTCTCTCTCTCTCTCTCTCTCTCTCTCTCTCTCTCTCTCTCTCTCTCTCTCTCTCTCTCTCTCTCTCTCTCTCTCTCTCTCTCTCTCTCTCTCTCTCTCAGATCTGTTGTTATTATGTGGAGCAGTAGAAGAGACACACAGGGTATCTGGGTCCAGGCCCTGTGTGTGTGTGTGTGTGTGTGTGTGTGTGTGTGTGTGTGTGTGTGTGTGTGTGTGTGTGTGTGTGTGTGTGTGTGTGTGTGTGTGTGTGTGTGTGTGTGTTAGGGGACGTGTCCAGACTCTGACCTTGTTTGCTAATTAAGTGTCAGACCTATTTTTCCACTTGAGAAAAAAAAAACATATCTTAGAGATCGCCAGAAGGCTCTTGAAGCCTCTCGTTACTCAACCCTCTCAGCCTGACTGTTTGTGTGTGTACTCATATCATTAAGTAAAGATAACCATATGAAGGTTATTCCACGTACACCGTTCCTCTAAAACAACACATTGGCCAATTCATATCACAGTACAGTACACAGCTTCTCAAAGTTATTTAAATTCTTCTTTAGCCATATTTACAGTTGTTGCATCGCATTTAGCAGAAGGCTTTACATTGTAAGTGTGTTGTTCACCCAGCATGAACATTGCCCTATTTAACCACTAGCCTCCCATGCGGTTAACCATACACAACACGGCCCAGGGTTTTTCGAAAGACCTATTCTACTCTACTGTACACTCTATAAAAGGTATCACAGTAAATAAAGAAATGAACTGTCAATTCTTCAGCCATTGTGCTCATTTCTGTGAGTTTCCCCCCCAGACATGTTATGTGTAGGCTATGACATAGATCTGTCAGTCTAATGTCAACCGTGACCTATATATGGGGACCTCGATCAGAGGAGAGGCAGACAGGCTACAACACACTGTAGTAGATACCCTCAGTAATGACCTCAGAGTAGGACATACAGCACGTATACCACAGACAACAGAGAGTTCAGGGCCAGTGGGAACCAATGATGCCAGTGAGAACCAATGATGTAGTGTAGTGTATTGCTAGACTCTATGGTTGAAACCAATGGGGATGGGATTTCTAGGTTAGTGGGATGCTGAGGAGAACCCCTGGGGTTAAATGTTGTGGTTTATGTTTTGTGTACAATTTTACAGTGCTGTAGTGACAGACTGGCAGCAGGACTCACTATAGTAGTGTAGTGACAGACTGGCAGCAGGACTCACTATTGTAGTGTAGTGACAGACTGGCAGCAGGACTCACTATAGTAGTGTAGTGACAGACTGGCAGCAGGACTCACTATAGTAGTGTAGTGACAGATTGGCAGCAGGACTCACTATAGTAGTGTAGTGACAGACTGGCAGCAGGACTCACTATAGTAGTGTAGTGACAGATTGGCAGCAGGACTCACTATAGTAGTGTAGTGACAGACTGGCAGCTGCTCTGGCTGGTAATGCTGTTTTAACATCAGAGATTAAATGGAGCCTCCTCCATGAGACAGTCTTGTCGGTACAGTCTTGTCTATATCTCCATCACCTCTCATTATTCCTCTGTTCTCCTCCTCTGATATCTCCATTCCTCTGATCTCCCCATTCCTCTGATCTCCCCATTCCTCTGATCTCTCCATTCCTCCCATCTCTCCATTCCTCTGATATCTCCATTCCTCTGATCTCTCCATTCCTCTGATCTCTCCATTCCTCCCATCTCTCCATTCCTCTGATCTCTCCATTCCTCTGATCTCTCCATTCCTCCCATATCTCCATTCCTCTGATATCTCCATTCCTCTGATCTCTCCATTCCTCTGATCTCTCCATTCCTCCCATATCTCCATTCCTCTGATATCTCCATTCCTCCCATATCTCCATTCCTCTGATATCTCCATTCCTCTGATCTCTCCATTCCTCTGATCTCTCCATTCCTCCCATATCTCCATTCCTCTGATATCTCCATTCCTCTGATATCTCCATTCCTCTGATCTCTCCATTCCTCTGATCTCTCCATTCCTCCCATATCTCCATTCCTCTGATATCTCCATTCCTCTGATCTCTCCATTCCTCTGATCTCTCCATTCCTCCCATATCTCCATTCCTCTGATATCTCCATTCCTCTGATATCTCCATTCCTCTGATCTCTCCATTCCTCTGATATCTCCATTCCTCTGATTTACATTTACATTTAAGTCATTTAGCAGACGCTCTTATCCAGAGCGACTTACAAATTGGTGCATTCACCTTATGATATCCAGTGGAACAACCACTTTACAATAGTGCATCTAACTCTTTTAAGGGGGGGGGGTTAGAAGGATTACTTTATCCTATCCTAGGTATTCCTTAAAGAGGTGGGGTTTCAGGTGTCTCCGGAAGGTGGTGATTGACTCCGCTGACCTGGCGTCGTGAGGGAGTTTGTTCCACCATTGGGGTGCCAGAGCAGCGAACAGTTTTGACTGGGCTGAGCGGGAACTGTACTTCCTCAGAGGTAGGGAGGCGAGCAGGCCAGAGGTGGATGAACGCAGTGCCCTTGTTTGGGTGTAGGGCCTGATCAGAGCCTGAAGGTACGGAGGTGCCGTTCCCCTCACAGCTCCATAGGCAAGCACCATGGTCTTGTAGCGGATGCGAGCTTCAACTGGAAGCCAGTGGAGAGAGCGGAGGAGCGGGGTGACGTGAGAGAACTTGGGAAAGTTGAACACCAGACGGGCTGCGGCGTTCTGGATGAGTTGTAGGGGTTTAATGGCACAGGCAGGGAGCCCAGCCAACAGCGAGTTGCAGTAATCCAGACGGGAGATGACAAGTGCCTGGATTAGGACCTGCGCCGCTTCCTGCGTGAGGCAGGGTCGTACTCTGCGAATGTTGTAGAGCATGAACCTACAGGAACGGGTCACCGCCTTGATGTTAGTTGAGAACGACAGGGTGTTGTCCAGGATCACGCCAAGGTTCTTAGCACTCTGGGAGGAGAACACAATGGAGTTGTCAACCGTGATGGCGAGATCATGGAACGGGCAGTCCTTCCCCGGGAGGAAGAGCAGCTCCGTCTTGCCGAGGTTCAGCTTGAGGTGGTGATCCGTCATCCACACTGATATGTCTGCCAGACATGCAGAGATGCGATTCACCACCTGGTTACTCTGGTTACACTGGTTATTCACTCTGATCTCTCCATTCCTCTGATATCTCCATTCCTCCCATATCTCCATTCCTCTGATATCTCCATTCCTCTGATCTCTCCATTCCTCTGATCTCTCCATTCCTCCCATATCTCCATTCCTCTGATATCTCCATTCCTCTGATCTCTCCATTCCTCTGATCTCTCCATTCCTCCCATATCTCCATTCCTCTGATATCTCCATTCCTCCCATATCTCCATTCCTCTGATATCTCCATTCCTCTGATCTCTCCATTCCTCTGATCTCTCCATTCCTCCCATATCTCCATTCCTCTGATCTCTCCATTCCTCTGATATCTCCATTCCTCTGATATCTCCATTCCTCTGATATCTCCATTCCTCCCATCTCTCCATTCCTCCCATCTCTCCATTCCTCCCATCTCTCCATTCCTCTGATATCTCCATTCCTCTGATATCTCCATTCCTCTGATCTCTCCATTCCTCTTGAGCTATCTCTCCCCACCTCTCTTGTCAAACCCCCTACCCCCGTTACCCCCTCTCTGACAGTGAACCGTCTCCCTCTTTCCCGCTCCCTTTCTCTCTCTCTCTCTCTCGGTGGAGAGCTCTGTGATTTGTTGACTGCTGTTCGGTGTGTGTGTGTGTGTGTGTGTGTGTGGGGGGTGGTGATGGACTCCACAGTGAGAGAGGGGACATTGTTCGTGGCAGCTCTCCACCGGGCGTAGTAAGTAGAGGGATATTGTCCTGGCCACACAGACGCGACCGGCTCCCATTCTGAGAGACAGAGGAGCAGTCGGGGGTGTCGGTGTGAGGCCTCGGGGGTGTGTGAGGTAGGTGGGACGGCTGGCTTGGTGTGTGTGTGTGTCTGGTGAGGTGGGATGAGATGAAAGAGGGCTAGTGGAGGGTATGGTAGGTGAGATGGCTGGCTGGATGCCATCTCTGTTTGGGATGAAGGTTGGCTCTGTTGGGAAGATAAACCGTAAATGATCGACACTGACTATACCGATAACTTACCTAAGGCATTTTGCTGATATGGTTCATTAGGATAAGTAGCCTATACTAGAGAAATGTGAAGTTTTCAATGAAAGAAGTTTGCTAATATAGGTGATTGTTAATGGGACAATTGATGGTAGTACAACCATCACACTAGCAGTAGTAGTTTAAAGGATAATAAAATAACTGTGGTGCAGATTAATATTA
This sequence comes from Salvelinus alpinus, assembly GCF_045679555.1. Lineage (NCBI taxonomy): Eukaryota > Metazoa > Chordata > Actinopteri > Salmoniformes > Salmonidae > Salvelinus > Salvelinus alpinus. The sequence goes on from NC_092094.1 coordinate 11,154,736, forward strand.
TAAACTAATCGTTCTGTTTATCGTTATCGCATCAATTCAGGTCATTTATTGTGGTATGGATTTATATCCATATGGTCCAGTTCTAGTTTGTGTGCTCCAGCCTACTGGCTTCAGTCTACTGGCTTCAGTACAGCTCCAGCCTACTGGCTTCAGTCTACTGGCTTCAGTCTAATGGCTTCTGTTTACTGGCTTCAGTCTACTGGCTTCAGCCTACTGGCTTCAGTACAGCTCCAGCCTACTGGCTTCAGTCTACTGGCTTCAGTACAGCTCCAGCCTACTGGCTTCAGTCTACTGGCTTCAGTCTAATGGCTTCTGTTTACTGGCTTCAGTCTACTGGCTTCAGTCTACTGGCTTCAGTCTACTGGCTCAAGCCTGCTGGCTTCAGTCTACTGGCTTCAGTACAGCTCCAGCCTACTGGCTTCAGTCTACTGGCTTCAGTCTAATGGCTTCTGTTTACTGGCTTCAGTCTACTGGCTTCAGTCTACTGGCTCCAGCCTACTGACTTCAGTACAGCTCCAGCCTACTGGCTTCAGTCTAATGGCTTCTGTTTACTGGCTTCAGTCTACTGGCTTCAGTCTACTGGCTCCAGCCTACTGGCTTCAGTACAGCTCCAGCCTACTGGCTTCAGTCTACTGGCTTCAGCCTACTGGCTTTAGTACAGCTCCAGCCTACTGGCTTCAGTCTACTGGCTTCAGAACAGCTCCAGCCTACTGGCTTCAGTCTACTGGCTTCTGTTTACTGGCTTCAGTCTACTGGCTTCAGTCAACTGGCTTCAGCCTACTGGCTTCAGTACAGCTCCAGCCTACTGGCTTCAGTCTACTGGCTTCAGTCTACTGGCTTCAGTACAGCTCCAGCCTACTGGCTTCAGAACAGCTCCAGCCTACTGGCTTCAGTCTACTGGCTTCTGTTTACTGGCTTCTGTTTACTGGCTTCAGTCTACTGGCTTCAGTCTACTGGCTTCAGTCTACTGGCTCCAGCCTACTGGCTTCAGCCTACTGGCTTCAGTCCACTGGCTTCAGAACAGCTCCAGCCTACTGGCTTCAGTCTACTGGCTTCAGTCTAATGGCTTCTGTTTACTGGCTTCAGTCTACTGGCTTCAGTCTACTGGCTCCAGCCTACTGGCTTCAGTACAGCTCCAGCCTACTGGCTTCAGTCTACTGGCTTCAGAACAGCTCCAGCCTGCTGGCTTCAGTCTACTGGCTTCAGTCAAATGGCTTCTGTTTACTGGCTTCAGTCTACTGGCTTCAGCCTACTGGCTTCAGTACAGCTCCAGCCTACTGGCTTCAGTCTACTTGCTTCAGCTTACTGGCTTCCATCTACTGGCTTCAGTTCAGCCCCAGCCTACTGGCTTCAGTTCAGCTCCAGCCTACTGGCTTCAGTTCAGCTCCAGCCTACTGGCTTCAGTCTACTTGCTTCAGCTTACTGGCTTCCATCTACTGGCTTCAGTACAGCTCCAGCCTACTGGCTTCAGTTCAGCTCCAGCCTACTGGCTTCAGTACAGCTCCAGCCTTCTGGCTTCAGTACAGTTCCAGCCTGCTGGCTTCAGTACAGCTCCAGCCTACTGGCTTCAGTACAGCTCCAGCCTACTGGTTTCAGTACAGCTCCAGCCTACTGGTTTCAGTACAGCTCCAGCCTACTGGCTTCAGTACTGCTCCATTCTGCTGGCTTCAGTACAGCTCCAGCCTGCTGGCTTCAGTCTACTGGTTTCAGTACAGCTCCAGTCTGCTGGCTTCAGTACAGCTCCAGCCTACTGGTTTCAGTACAGCTCCAGACTACTGGTTTCAGTACAGCTCCAGCGTACTAATTTCAGTACAGCTCCAGCCTACTGGCTTCAGGCTACTGGTTTCTGTACACCTCCAGCCTACTGGTTTCAGTACAGCTCCAGCCTACTGGCTTCAGTCTACTGGTTTCAGTACAGCTCCAGCCTACTGGCTTCAGTGTACTGGTTTCAGTGCAGCTCCAGCCTACTGGCTTCAGTGTACTGGTTTCAGTACAGCTCCAGCCTGCTGGCTTCAGTATACTGGTTTCAGTACAGCACCAGCCTGCTGGCTTCAGTACAGCTCCAGCTTACTGGTTTCAGTGCAGCTCCAGCCTACTGGCTTCAGTCTACTGGTTTCAGTACAGCTCCAGCCTGCTGGCTTCAGTACAGCTCCAGCCTACTGGCTTCAGTATACTGGTTTCAGTACAGCACCAGCCTGCTGGCTTCAGTACAGCTCCAGCTTACTGGTTTCAGTGCAGCTCCAGCCTACTGGCTTCAGTCTACTGGTTTCAGTACAGCTCCAGTCTACTGGTTTCAGTGCAACTCCAGTCTACTGGTTTCAGTCTACTGGTTTCAGTACAGCTCCAGTCTACAGGTTTCAGTACAGCTCCAGCCTGCTGGTTTCAGTGCAGCTCCAGCCTGCTGGTTTCAGTACAGCTCCAGCCTGCTGGTTTCAGTACAGCTCCAGCCTGCTGGTTTCAGTACAGCTCCAGCCTGCTGGTTTCAGTGCAGCTCCAGCCTGCTGGTTTCAGTGCAGCTCCAGCCTGCTGGTTTCAGTGCAGCTCCAGCCTGCTGGTTTCAGTGCAGCTCCAGCCTGCTGGCTTCAGTGCTGTGTGTCTTTTCTTCTGCAGATGCGCTGTCTCATTACCAGACAGACAGAGTGGACCGGTTTGCCTCTGCTGTATACTGTAGGGATGAGCCTGTTTTCTCTCTCTCTCTGTGTGTGTGTGTGTGTGTGTGTGTGTGTGTGTGTGTGTGTGTGTGTGTGTGTGTGTGTGTGTGTGCGTGCGTGCGTGCGTGCGTGCGTGCGTGCGTGCGTGCGTGCGTGAAGCCCATTACTCACCTGTTTATATTATATTTGCTCTTTAGCATTGATTACATGTTTTACTTGTTTAGGGGATACCTCAATAACTTTTCATATTCAGTGTTTTGTCTTCACATATTAGTCTGCCACACATAGCACTATGTATTATTCATGTAGAGTAAACCAATGATGCCAGTAAGAACCAGTGATGCCAGTGGGATCCATTGATGCCAGTGAGAACCAATGATGCCAGTGAGAACCAATGATGCCAGTAAGAACCAGTGATGCCAGTGGGATCCAATGATGCCAGTAAGAACCAGTGATGCCAGTGAGAACCAATGATGCCAGTGAGAACCAATGATGCCAGTAAGAACCAGTGATGCCAGTGAGAACCAATGATGCCAGTGGGATCCAATGATGCCAGTGAGAACCAATGATGCCAGTGAGAACCAATGATGCCAGTAAGAACCAATGATGCCAGTGAGAACCAATGATGCCAGTAAGAACCAATGATGCCAGTGAGAACCAATGATGCCAGTAAGAACCAGTTATGCCAGTGGGATCCAATGATGCCAGTGAGAACCAATGATGCCAGTGAGAACCAATGATGCCAGTGAGAACCAATGATGCCAGTGGGAACCAATGATGCCAGTGGGAATCAATGATGCCATCGGAAAGCAATGTAGCCAGCGGGAACCAATGATGCCAGTAAGAACCAATGATGCCAGTGGGAACCAATGATGCCAGTGAGAACCAATGATGCCAGTGGGAACCAATGATGCCAGTGGGAAACCAATGACGCCAGTGGGAACCAACGATGATAGTGGGAACCAATGACGCCGGTGTGGAACCAATGATGTAGTGTACCGCATTGCTAGACTCTATGGTGGAAACCAATGGGGATGGGATTTCTAGGTCAGTGGGATGCTGAGGAGAACCCCTGGGGTTAAATGTTGTGGTTTATGTTTTGTGTGCAGAGTAAACACACGGCCTGTGTCCTATATGCCTTATAGCCCAGTATAGACTAGTTTGCTTAAGGGGTGCATCCTTGTTCATTATCATATTCATTTATTTATTTTATTTATTTTATTTATTTTATTTATTTTATTTATTTTATTTTATTTATTTTATTTATTTTATTTATTTTATTTATTTTAATTATTTTATTTTATTTATTTATTTTACCTTTATTTTACCTTTATTTTACCTTTATTTTACCTTTATTTAATTTGGCAAGTCAGTTAAGAACAAATTCTTATTTTCAATGACGGCCTAGGAACAGGGTTAACTGCCTTGTTCAGGGGCAGAACGACAGGTTCCAGGTTGTGTGTAAGTCCTCCCTATATGCACTCAATGTTCATCCATGTGCTGTAACTATTAACAGTCAGAGAATTCATAGCCATAGAGGGTTGAATGTATTGCCCGCTAAGGGTGATGAATTTTCAATCCAGGTTTAAAATGTCAACTGTAGAAAGGATTTTTCCACCTCAGAGGGTCCAGAGGCACTGCCACAGAAGCACCTTATGGGGTACGTCCCAAAAGGCACCCTATTCCCTATTTAGTGCACTTCTTTGGACCACTGCCCATAGATAGGGCTCTGGTACAATGTAGTGCACTATATATGGAATAGGGTGCCATTTGCGATGCAGACATGATGTGTTGTACTGTAGTGACATTTTATAATGAGTCTGTATGCATGAATCAAGTGCTGTTATTTGATTAGCCATGTATGAATAGCAGCTGGCAGGGAAATGCTTCTTCTTTGGGGCCCTTGGGTGAGGCAGGTTCTTCTACTCCATTCTCTCTCTGCTCCTTGAGATATCCATGAAAAAACAGCCACGTGTTACTAGGTCATATTAATGTTCCTATAGAAGGACATACCTCTATTCAAGTAAAGAACTGTGAATATTATTCATTGTTGATGAGAATAATAAAGGTTAATGTACGACCCTGAATTATTATTCAGAATATTATGAATGGGTGTTTGTTCGGTCTCTCCGAGCAGCCACTAATCCAATTATAACATAATCTGGTACCTCTAGCATCAAAAGACACATTTAAATAATGCACACAGATGGCACTTCATTATCCCACCAGACAAACTGGTTTGGCAGCAAAAGATCCCAGTGGTCAAATCTTGGCAATCATGGATAACGTTCCTGCTTTTGGTTTAAGCTAAATTCAAGGCTCTTGTCTGAGAGCTGAGGCCCAATGTTTTATTATCCATAAACAGCTACTCAATTACCCAGGGTTGAATTAAAGTTAAGTCCCTGCATGCATAGACTCTGATTAATTGGCTTGATTGTCTTAATGGTCGGAGGGAAGTGTTTTGGTCAATGTGGTTTCTGACTTGATACAGATATCAGATCATAATTTGATCACCCTGTTGCAGTAGAACTTTCCTTCTATGCAGACCATTTTAAACTTGTAGTGTATTTGAGGTTTAAAAAGGGTTCTGAAGTTCAGACTTGTGTATCAACCCCTACAAAAATGTCCATGAAAACCTCTTAAATTGAACTACATTTAATCCTAAATGTAATCTACTTAATCCCTGAAAGTAATTATTTATCATGAGAGGACTGTAAACAAAAACTAGTAATACTCTAAGAAAGGTTCAAATCTCACCTTTTTTGGTAAAACATTTTTATAAATTGCTGAGGTGTAGCCACTTCTGAGGACACAAGCTCAGGTACACAGTACAAATATGATGACAAAACTGTATGAATAAGGCTTAAAATGACTTATATGCTTTCTAAATATTCTATAATCAAATTATAAGATTTCATCTTCCTTATGACTGTTAAATGTTTTGTTAATATTTTCTAAAAGTCTCTCTTGATCAAACCATATGTCCCGACCGCTGTGAATGTCACACAGAGCTCTAGCTTGGCTTCCTTGTCACGCCCTGACCTTAGAGATCCTTTTTATTCTCTATTTGGTAGGTCAGGGTGTGACTAGGGTGGGAAATCTATGTTTATATTTCTTTGTTGGCCGAGTATGGTTCCCAATTAGTGTAACGGAATTCTTCGTCCTCCTCTGACGAGGAGTAAGAAATGTCGGACCAAGATGCAGCGTGGTGAGTATCCATTTTAATATGAATACTTGAAACAAATAAACAAAATAACGAATAAACGAACGAAGACGAAACAGTCCCGTAAAGTGACAATACAAACACAGGATACAGGAACACAATAACAGGAACAATCACACACAACCCACAATACAAAACAGGCTACCTAAATATGGTTCCCAATCAGAGACAACGACTAACACCTGCCTCTGATTGAGAACCATATCAGGCCAACCACATAGAAATAGACAAACTAGACATACAACATAGAATGCCCACTCAGATCACACCCTGACCAAACAAAACATAGAAACATACAAAGCAAACTATGGTCAAGGCGTGACAATTAGAGTCAGCTGTCTATCGTTGTCTCTGATTGGGAATCATACTTAGGCAGCCCTTTTTCCCACTTTCTGTTGTGGGATCTTGTCTTTTTGTGTTGCAGGTGTTGCACTCCTAGCTTTACGTTCGTTGAGTTGTTTATTGTTTTTTTTGGTGGAACATTTAATTTAATAAAGAAAATGTACGCCTAACACGCTGCACCTTGGTTCATTTATGACAGGGAGTTTGAGGACAGTGAGCGTAACATTCCTGAACTTGTTAGGAACTCGCCCTTTCATCTCATTTCAATATTGTCCATCTATGATAAACAGAAAGTGTTTTTGGTTTAACATCTATGAATTATTTATATTAATGGCTATAAATCCATCTCTGAATGTGCTATAGTGCTGAAACCCCTCTCTCATGCTGCGCTACGATGTAAGGATTGCGGGCATGTGCTTTGTCATCGGCTGTGATTTATGGTTCAGCCAGGAGTTGATGGACAGTCAGAAGAGAAAATGAAATGGTAGGAGGTACATCCCAGCTTCGAGTGGTTTCAGATTTCACTTCAAGTGGTTTCAGATTTCACGTCCTACGTCACACAGGCACAAGAAAAGATACTACTGTTTCTGTGGGAACCGGGGCTATTGCTCAATGCAAGCCATTTCGATCTGCGGTGTCCACGGATCAATTTATAAGCGAAAATGTCAATCGGAATCGGAACCGGTACCAGAACCACGCAGGTCCCGTTAAACAGGGGAATTTACATCTTAAGCTTTTCATTATAATCCACATAATAATTCACATTTCCTGTTGCTGCAGGATTATTCCCCAGCTGTAGAAAACTGTCTCAAATTAACCTTTTACTGCAGTGGGCTAAATCAAGGTCACAGAGTGATTATTGGCAGTCTTATTGTCACGTCTACTCCCGCTCCTCTCTGGTGCTCGTTGTCACGAGTTGTCTAATCATTACGCACACCTGTCACCATCGTTACGCGCACCTGTGCCTCATGAGACTCACCTGGACTCCATCACCTTCCTGATTACCTCCCTTATATATGTCACTCCCTTTGGTTCTTTTCCCAGGCGTTATTGACTTTCTGTTCCTATGTTTTATGTCTGTAAACTATGTGTGTTTCTTGTCTTGTTTAATTTATTATTAAATTCCCTACCTGTCCTTGCTTTCCGACTCCTAGTGTATCCGTTACACTTAAACAGATCTACTTTGGAACAAAAGTATACACCTCACACACATGGTTATGAGCTTAAAAAAAGAAGAGACCTGTACCATGTCAGATATAGAGTAGAAATGTATTACATTTTAAGTTTGCATCCCAATGTGACACTTTAAATACATCACAGAAGACGGAAATATAGCAAAACTGTTTGACATAGAAACACCAGATTTATATCTGTAATTATTTTGTTGTTGATCTTAATGAAATTATGAAAAATATGAATCACATTCCACCCATGAGTCCAATTTGTTTGGATTTGGTAAGTCTACTTTAAAAAGAGACATTCAAGGGAATACAATCAAGTGTACAGTAAGATGAAGAGACAGAAGATGCTGTGCACGCTCTGTGTTGACATCCCCTGTGGAGAGTCTCCAGCCCCTCTGTAGTTCTGTGTTGACATCCCCAGTGGAGAGTCTCCAGCCCCTCTGTAGTTCTGTGTTCACCTTGTTGTTTAAAGCTCTTATCGTGTCCAATAGTCTTACTAAAGAGACACAAAAGGATGCGGAATGTTACCCTCAGCATATTTTGGCAATCTAAAATGCAGCCAGGTCACCCGTGATACAAGTCAGTATTCGACGACATCGGGAGATGCAGTGGAAACCGGCCACTAGGTGCAACAGTGAGCACTGTTACCTTCAAGTTGGTTTCCGTTTTGCTAGGGTGTTGCATAGCATCTCCCTCTGATTCCAAAAGCTGTATGTTCGAATTCAGCGATAGATTTAAAAAAAAAATGTTTTTGTTTCAAGCTTAACCCTTACCTTAACTATTCAGTTAATGACTAACCTTAAAAATGTGGAGATAATGCCTAAACTTAACCTTAAACACTTTGAAATTTGACGTTTGGAACAACTGACGAAAGTTGACATTTTGAGAAACATGGATGAATGTCTAATTCTGACGTGAGACTGAGAGATCTGGTTGCTAAAATGTACTGTCATTTTATTCACGTCTGGTTGATCAGCTGTGTGTCTGTGTGTGCGTGTGCATGCCTGTGTGTGTGTGTAAGCGCGTGCCTGCGTCTGCGTGTGTGTGTCTCTGTGTGTGCGTGTGCATGCGTGCATGCTTGTGTGTGTGTGTATGCGCGTGCCTGCGTCCGTGCGTGTGTGTGTGTGTCTCTGTGTGTGCATGTGCATGCGTGCATGCATGTGTGTGGGTGTATGCGCGTGCCGTGTGTGTGTGTGTGTGTGTGTGTATGCGCGTGCCTGCGTCCGTATGTGTGTGTGTGTGTGTGTGTGTGTGTGTGTGTGTAGAGTACAGGGAAAGGATCCTCTTGTATTCCTGTCAGTGTAACGACTACATGGTACTGAGTCAGATAAAGCACCTCAGAGCAGTGTGTGTGTGTGTTTGTGTGTGCAGCGTACTCAACACAAACCCTATGCTCAGCTATTATACATTACTACTACACTATGTGCTCTGCATAGAGAAAGGGTGTGTTGGAGGATTTCTGACTTTGATTAGCTGGCATGGCAGCCTTGGTTTGTCAATGGGGCACCGCATAGTTAGAAACGTAATGAGTCTCAGAATGTTTACATGGCCACTCATTGGAACTCACTATGTAATCTCAGGGAACATGCTAGATTCTGTTGACCATCATGCTCATGAGGTTTTCAATTATGATATTTAGTGGACTAGGTATAAGATGTTAGATATTACAGTTGGTGGCTTTGACTGATGCACTTTTACTGAGTTGCATTTTCCTGTGAGAAAGAGACCGGTGACATAACTGGTGATGACTGGGGAGGATGATTGATGACAACCCTGTGGCTAATTGACATACTTAGAGAATACAACATGAATAATAACCAATGATTTCTTCCTGAGTCTGTCTTCAAAATAGTTACCTTCCTGTTGTTAACAGACATAGATTACTGGAATAACAATGATTATATCTTCCTGCTCTGTAGGATAGTCTGTGTCAATGTAATTCCTTCCAGACATGTTTTAAGGATTCTGGAATGAGCTTAGATCAATTAAGGTCCATTTCCTCATCTCACAGCGTACATTGCCTTGTTAAGATGGATGGTTGTGTGTGTGTGTGTGTGTGTGTGTGTGTGTGTGTGTGTGTGTGTGTGTGTGTTCAGTTAAGATGGATGATTTTGTGTTTGTGTGTGTGTTCAGTTAAGATGGATGGTGATGGGACACACAGACAGAGAGAACAACAAAGCTGGGAGCTAAGGCAATTATGCATGATTACGCAGACCATGACCAATAAGTCCAATCATGTGTGTGTCGACTCAGAACACAAGGTGAGTTTTATCTTTAGACTGATTGCGTTATTTATCACCATGTCAGAGTAATCTGGCGAGGTCTTACGTCTGAAAAGAACAAATAAATTGCAAGGAATAATGCATTTAATACTGTAGTAATGGTAGTGAGGGAATAGCCTACAGCCTGTACTGTAGTAATGGTAGTGAGGGAATAGCCTACAGCCTGTACTGTAGTAATGGTAGTGAGGGAATAGCCTACAGCCAGTACTGTAGTAATGGTAGTGAGGGAATAGCCTACAGCCTGTCCTGTAGTAATGGTAGTGAGGGAATAGCCTACAGCCTGTACTGTAGTAATGGTAGTGAGGGAATAGCCTACTGCCTGTACTGTAGTAATGGTAGTGAGGGAATAGCCTACTGCCTGTACTGTAGTAATGGTAGTGAGGGAATAGCCTACAGCCTGTACTGTAGTAATGGTAGTGAGGGAATAGCCTACAGCCTGTACTGTAGTAATGGTAGTGAGGGAATAGCCTACAGCCTGTCCTGTAGTAATGGTAGTGAGGGAATAGCCTACAGCCTGTACTGTAGTAATGGTAGTGAGGGAATAGCCTACAGCCTGTCCTGTAGTAATGGTAGTGAGGGAATAGCCTACAGCCTGTACTGTAGTAATGGTAGTGAGGGAATAGCCTACAGCCTGTACTGTAGTAATGGTAGTGAGGGAATAGCCTACAGCCTGTACTGTAGTAATGGTAGTGAGGGAATAGCCTACAGCCTGTACTGTAGTAATGGTAGTGAGGGAATAGCCTACAGCCTGTACTGTAGTAATGGTCGTGAGGGAATAGCCTACAGCCTGTACTGTAGTAATGGTAGTGAGGGAATAGCCTACAGCCTGTACTGTAGTAATGGTAGTGAGGGAATAGACAGTATCTATAGTACGTCTATGTTGAAGAGACTATAGTAATGTGGACTCACAGTCACACCGTACCCATTATCCACTAGTCTATTTAGCTCATACTGACCTCAGCAAGTTCACTGGAAATATATGTTCACAGTATTATTTCTCTCGCGTCGGAGTGCATGCTGGGAGCGAGTCGGGAAGCACGAGCGATTGTGGGAGCGCCTGGAATTCTTTTCACTCTATTAGGTTTCGGTGTGTATACATATTTATATAAATGGAGTTGTTTTATGGTTGTATTGTCTCACTAAGTATGTATAGGGGTGGTAGGATCGTTGAGGTTGGTTATGTCGAGGGCGCAACCAGCGGGAGGGCCTGGTTGTATTAACCACTGGTGGAGGTGTGGAGTTTGAAAAACTTTGGGGTGAAGATTCCCGCTGCTACAGGTTGTTCTGTGGAAGAATGTAGTTTAGCAGTGGGCACTATCATTGGGTATGATAGCATAAAATCAGCCTCAATGATGAATAGTGCTGTGGTAATTTTCGTAGATTCCATTGAAAAGGGGAATACGATAGGTTGAGAGTTGTGTTGCGGGAGACACAGACATCGGTATTCCCTTTTATGAATCCGGCGAAGAAAGTTATACTTTCTAATTTGCCTCCATTGGTTAGAGATTAAGTGTTGGAGTGACAGTGATCTCGTCATGGACAACTTGTATCTACAATAAAGTAATTTTTGGATGCAAATCTGAACTCAGAAAACACATCTCTTTACAGAGTTAAGACTGAGACTGATCTCAGAAAACACATCTCTTTACAGAGTTAAGACAGGTTAGATAGGTTTTATTGCTTTGAGCATCTCAGGTCTGTAAATCCAGTGTGATAAAACCCCAGTGTTCTGATCATTGTTTAGTAACAGAGGTGGTGGACATTAACACTGTAAAACCCCAGTGTTCTGATCATTGTTTAGTAACAGAGGTGGTGGACATTAACACTGTAAAACCCCAGTGTTCTGATCATTGTTTAGTAACAGAGGTGGTGGACATTAACACTGTAAAACCCACAAATGCATACTGGCATTTTAATATAACTTTATTGAGTGATGCTCACTTCAGGAAATGTTTTAGTTTTTCTCTGGGAGAGGTGGAGGTCTGAAAAGGCTAGTTTTGTATCTCTTCAACAGTGGTGGGATATAGGGAAAATCCAGATTCAACAATTCTGTAATCAATAGACGATGAATATCACCAGAGATATCACCAGATCAATGGACGCCCTAGAGTCTGAGATATTGGAACGCCTGACGTTGGTTGAGACCACAGGAGATCAATGCCATACTCAGGCACTCAAGAGAAAAAAAGCCACATTGGCAGACCTGCTGGGTATCAGAGCACAGGGGGCGTTGGCAGACCTGCTGGGTATCAGAGCACAGGGAGCGTTGGCAGACCTGCTGGGTATCAGAGCACAGGGGGCTTTGGTGAGAAGTACATTTCAGGGAATATCTGAAATGAATGCCTCATCCAATTTTTTCTTTGGTTTAGAGAAACAGAATGGACAAAGAAGAATTACTAATCAGCTGTTGGACAGGAGCTCACTAGCCCAAGTGAAATTAGAAAGAGGGCAGAAGAGTTCTATGCTGGGCTCTACAAGTGGGAGTACAAAGAGGATATAACAGTGACACAGCAGTTCCTTGGTGGGCTTCTACAGGTGCCTGCAGAAGCTCAGGTTGAGCTAGAGCAACCATTGTCTTTGCAGGAGCTAAACCATGCATTAAAAGGCATGGAAAATGGAAAGGCACCGGGTATTGATGAGCTTCCCGTTGACTTAAGAATATTTGGGCTATGTTGGGAGAGAATTGGCTAGCAGTTGTTAACGATAGTTTGACCGGAGCGTTACTACCGATAAGCTGCAGAAGGGCTCTCCTCACTCTACTGACAAAAAATGGTGACCGTATGGAGGTGAAGAACTGGAGGCCGGTGGCCTTAATGTGCACTGATTATAAGATTCCTGTCCAAGGCTTTGTCCAACAGGCTGAGGGAGGTGATAGGGTAAATCATACACACGGACCAGTCCTGCTGTGTTCCCGGCAGGCAGATAGGGGATAACATTTCCCTGATTCTGGATTTTTTGGACATCTCTAGGGCTGTTGGGTTGGATGCTGGTCTAATTTCAATTGATCAGGAAAAGGCATTTGACCGAGTTGAACATCAATACCTCTGGGGCCACTTTGGAGGCTTTTGGTTTCAGCTCTGATTTTATTGACGGTGGCTTGAGTGCTCCTTTTAAAGTGTGTAGAGGAATTAGGCAGGGGTGTTCGTTGTATGGAATGGTGTATGTCATCGCTATAGAGCCACTACTAAAACGAATTAGAAGTCGCATTGAAGGGGTGAACCTTTCAGAAGAAATTGCTCCTATTCGTCTCTCAGTCTATGCTGATGATGTCGTGAAAAATCAAGCGGAGGTGGATAGTTTGAGTCTCATGGTTGATCGGTTTAAGGGAATATCCTCTGCAAAGGTAAATTGGGAAAAAAGTTGTGCTTTACAGATTGGGAAATGATCTGGAGGGATCATGGCTTTGCCAGGGGGGTTGGAATGGAGTGAGGGGGGTGGTTTCAAGTATCTTGGAGTGTACTTAGGGGATGAGGGGACAATGGAAGTAAATTGGAATGGGGTGGTTGAAATGGTGGAAGGGAGGATGAGGACCAGGATGTCTTGCTCCCGGACCAGGATGTCTTGCTCCCAGACAGGCTAAATCACTTTTTTGCTCGCTTTGAGGACAATACAGTGCCACTGACACGGCCCGCTACCTTAACCTGCGGGCTCTCCTCCACTGCAGCCGAGGTGAGTAAAACATTTAAACGTGTTAACCCTCGCAAGGCTGCAGGCCCAGACGGCATTCCCAGCCGCGTCCTCAGAGCATGCGCAGACCAGCTGGCTGGTGTGTTTAAGGACATATTCCATCAATCCTTATCCCAGTCTGCTGTTCCCACATGCTTCAAGAGGGCCACCATTGTTCCTGTTCCCAAGAAAGCTAAGGTAACTGAGCTAAACGACTACCGCCCCATAGCACTCACTTCCGTCATCATGAAGTGCTTTGAGAGACTAGTCAAGGACCATATCACCTCCACCCTACCTGACACCCTAGACCCACTCCAATTTGCTTACCGACCCAATAGGTCCACAGACGACGCAATCGCAACCACACTGCACACTGCCCTAACCCATCTGGACAAGAGGAATACCTATGTGAGAATGCTGTTCATCGACTACAGCTCAGCATTTAACACCATAGTACCCTCCAAACTCGTCATCAAGCTCGAGACCCTGGGTCTCGACCCCGCCCTGTGCAACTGGGTCCTGGATTTCCTGACGGGCCGCCCCCAGGTGGTGAGGGTAGGTAACAACATCTCCACCCCGCTGATCCTCAACACCGGGGCCCCACAAGGGTGCGTTCTGAGCCCTCTCCTGTACTCCCTGTTCACCCACGACTGCGTGGCCATGCACGCCTCCAACTTAATCATCAAGTTTGCGGACGACACTACAGTGATAGGCTTGATTACCAACAACGACGAGACGGCCTACAGGGAGGAGGTGAGGGCCCTCGGAGTGTGGTGTCAGGAAAATAACCTCACACTCAACGTCAACAAATTAAAGGAGATGATTGTGGACTTCAGGAAACAGCAGAGGAAGCACCCCCCTATCCACATCGACGGGACAGTAGTGGAGAAGGTGGAAAGTTTTAAGTTCCTCGGTGTACACATCACGGACAAACTGAATTGGTCCACCCACACAGACAGTGTTGTGAAGACCTCAGGAGACTGAAGAAATTCGGCTTGTCACCAAAAGCACTCACAAACTTCTACAGATGCACAATCGAGAGCATCCTGTCGGGCTGTATCACCGCCTGGTACGGCAACTGCTCCGCCCACAACCGTAAGGCTCTCCAGAGGGTAGTGAGGTCTGCACAACGCATCACCGGGGGCAAACTACCTGCCCTCCAGGACACCTACACCACCCGATGCCACAGGAAGGCCATAAAGATCATCAAGGACAACAACCACCCAAGCCACTGCCTGTTCACCCCGCTATCATCCAGAAGGCGAGGTCAGTACAGGTGCATCAAAGCAGGGACCGAGAGACTGAAAAACAGCTTCTATCTCAAGGCCATCAGACTGTTAAACAGCCACCACTAACATTTAGTGGCCGCTGCCAACATACTGACTCAACTCCAGCCACTTTAATAAAGGGAATTGATGGAAATTATGTAAAAATGTATCACTAGCCACTTTAAACAATGCCACTTAATATAATGTTTACATACCCTACATTACTCATCTCATATGTATATGTGTATACTGTACTCTATATCATCTACTGCATCTTGCCATCTTTATGTAATACATGTATCACTAGCCACTTTAAACTATGCCACTTTATGTTTACATACCCTACATTACCCATCTCATATGTATATACTGTACTCTATACCATCTACTGATCTTGCCTATGCCGTTCTGTACCATCACTCATTCATATATCTTTATGTACATATTCTTTATCCCTTTACACTTGTGTGTATAAGGTAGTAGTTGTGGAATTGTTAGGTTAGATTACTTGTTGGTTATTACTGCATTGTCGGAACTAGAAGCACAAGCATTTCGCTACACTCGCATTAACATCTGCTAACCATGTGTATGTGACATATACAATTTGATTTGATTTGAGATGGCGTTGGTTGTTATCTAGAATGTCATACAGGGGGCGTACTATTATTGTTAACAATGTGGTTGCCTCTGCACTGTGGCATCGGTTGTCATGTTTAGAGCCACTATCTGTCCTTCTGGCTAAGATACAGGCAATTATTGTAGATTGTATTTGGAATAAATATCACTGGGTTCCACAAAGTATTTTGTATTTTTCAAACGAGAAGGGGGACAAGGTCTTGTACATCTTGCTAGTAGGGCTGCTGCTGCTTTCCGGGTTCAGTTTATTCAAAGGTCTGGTATTACATCAGGTAGGGGGTTTAGAGTTAATTAAGGCTTTATTTTTGGTTGATAGTAGCCAGATTTCTAGGGATGGAGTACCTCCGTTTTACAGAGGCCTTCTTAGTGTTTGGAGTATAATGAAGGTGTCCAGACACACTAAGGCTGAATCAGTGCATTGGCTGTTGGAGGAACCTCTGGTGTTTGGGGAAAGACTGGATTGTACAGGTGAAGCTGTTCCACATTTCTCCAAGATGTTGGTGAAGGGCAAAATCATCACCCTGAGGAAGCTAATGGACATGGCTGGGCCTAAGGCATCACCCTCAGGAAGTTAATGGACATGGCTGGGCCCACATTAATGGATGGAGGACGGGTGGCTGAACATTTGGGGGTGAGGTCAGAAAGGATTGTCGGACAAGTGCTGGGAAGTTGCAGGAAGGCTCTGTCAACAGAAGAGTGGATTATGCTCAAGAGTTACAAGAAAAAGGCACACGATTTCCCAGACTAGGGATTACACCCAGTACCCCAGTCAGAAAGAAAGGCTTTAGTAGTGGATGTGAGAGGGTTGGAAGAGGTGGGTTTGGATGAGGTGAATGGGAAGGAGTTATATAGGGGGTGTGTCAAGGTTTTAAATAAAGATAAATAGAAAATATACTACTTGGAGGGTAAAACTGGGCCTTGATGACAAGGTAAAGCCAGCATGGAGAGCACTGTACAAGCCACCGGTACAAAAGGGTACTGGTGATATGCAAAGGAGGGTTTTGCATGGCATCATTGCAGTTAATGCTTTGTATCTGTTATTAATTCAGATGTTGGAGATGGATGTCATTTTTGTAACATAAGATAAACTGTTTTTGACTGTTTTATGGAGTGTGAGAGGATAAAGCCTCTTTTTGACTGTTTTATGGAGTGTGAGAGGATAAAGCCTCTTTTTGACTGTTTTATGGAGTGTGAGAGGATAAAGCCTCTTTTTGACTGTTTTATGGAGTGTGAGAGGATAAAGCCTCTTTTTGACTGTTTTATGGAGTGTGAGAGGATAAAGCCTCTTTTTGACTGTTTTATGGAGTGTGAGAGGATAAAGCCTCTTTTTGACTGTTTTATGGAGTGTGAGAGGATAAAGCCTGTTTTTGACTGTTTTATGGAGTGTGAGAGGATAAAGCCTCTTTTTGACTGTTTTATGGAGTGTGAGAGGATAAAGCCTCTTTTTGACTGTTTTATGGAGTGTGAGAGGATAAAGCCTCTTTTTGACTGTTTTATGGAGTGTGAGAGGATAAAGCCTCTTTTTGACTGTTTTATGGAGTGTGAGAGGATAAAGCCTCTTTTTGACTGTTTTATGGAGTGTGAGAGGATAAAGCCTCTTTTTGACTGTTTTATGGGATAAAGCCTCTTTTTGACTGTTTTATGGAGTGTGAGAGGATAAAGCCTATTTTTGAAATGTTCAAGTTTTTGTGATTTTCAATAACACTGTTTTTATTTTGTGGTTTCAATATAGTAAGCAACAGAAAAGAAAATGTCAACTGTTACATTTTATTTTTGGACAAGCTAGGATGTCAATTTTTCAATTTTTCTGAGTTCGAAAAACAAGATAGACAAGAGATATGGTAAGGATGTAAGATGTGTTTTTAAAGGATTAGTTAAAGCGAGAATAAAAGTGGATTTTGAGTTCTTCTCGGTTGTAAAAAATCTCCCATTGTTTGAGGAGAAGTGGATTTATGAAGGAGCGGTATGTTTTGTGGAGGAGGGGAAACTATTTTTTGTTGATGAAATTAGTTGAATGTAAATTATTTTTTATTTTATTGATTTGTTACTTTTATGTTTATTTAAGAATCACACATTTGTTGTGTAATTTCTGAAAAGGCAGTGTGCCAATATTTGTGTTAATACTTGAGTATAAAATAAAGGTTTTATAAAAACTCTCTCTCTCTTTTTTCTTCCCCTATTCCCTATCCAATCCCACTCCAGAGGTCTCGTGAGTGCGGAGTTCCCTAACAAGCATTGTGCACTTCCAGAAGATACTGTGTATCGTCACACCCTACTCATTATCTACTAAACTATTCTCTTGCAAATCTTTACAGCTCTTGCTCAGCATTTTTATCATAAATGGTGACTGGATTATATCCCCAATGGAGAGCAAAGGCTGTGTCTACTTAGCTTGGGATTCTGGGCTGCAACATCTTGTATTCTATTTCAATGAAGTATTTTTTCCTTTTAATGCTTTTGCTTTTGCTTTTGCTTCTGCTTTTCCTTTCCTCTTAAGTATCATGTCACTGAGACTTGTTAGAGCAACTCAGAATATGACCTTCAAATCAGGGCAACACTCTCCAGACAGATAACTGATATGGGATGAAGGGAATACTTTACCACTGTGTGTGAGTGTGTGAGTGAGTGAAAATATGGCACCACTGAATGTGTTTGACAGACTAAGTATCTCGAGGAGGTATTGAATTAGAACAACCCCAGGGAGTAAGGCTTAATGGCAGTGATTTAGTGAGACACCCATATTAATTACATCGTCTTTCACATCCTGTCCTCTCATGTTTAATGCTTGAAGGATGTTTACAAGTTGCTGAGTCTTGTTCTCTTGCGCATGTTTTTCATTCTCCAGGCCTTTATACTCTTGGACTTATAGTCAAATATCTTCAGTCAAAGATATTTGTGTCACAGCGAGCATGATGATGGTGATGGTGACGATGGTGATGGTGACGATGGTGATGATGATGATGATTATTTGACCCTGCTGGTCATCTATGAATATTTGAACTTCTTGGCCATGTTCTGTTATAATCTCCACCCTACACAGCCAGAAGAGGACTGGCCACCCCTCATAGCCTGGTTCCTCTCTAGATTTCTTCCTAGGTTCTGGCCTTTCTAGAGACTTTTTTCCTAGCCACTGTGCTTCTACACCTGCATTGCTTGCTGTTTGGGGTTTTAGGCTGGGTTTCTTTGTAGCACTTTGTGACATGGCAGGTTGTGGTTATGGATATTCATTGCACCAATGAATGTAAGCCCTCTGAAAGACAAAATACAATTAATCTCTATGGTTTGTGGCTCATTTTATCAAATGTTATTGGTCACATACATGTGATTAGCAGATGTTATTGCGGGTGTAGCGAAATGCTTGTGCTTCTAGCACTGATAGTGCAGTAGTATCTAACAATTTCACACAATACACTCAAATCTAAGTAAAGGAATGGAATTAAGAATATATAAATATTTGGACGAGCAATGTCAGAGCGGCATAGACTAAGATACAGTAGAATAGAATACAGTATATACATATGAGATGAGTAATGCAAAATATGAAATATTATTAAAGTGGCCAGTGACTTCAAGTCTATGTACAGTGGGGAGAACAAGTATTTGATACACTGACGATTTTGCAGGTTTTCCTACTTACAAAGCATGTAGAGGTCTGTAATTTTTATCATAGGTACACTTCAACTGTGAGAGAAGGAATCTAAAACAAAAATCCAGAAAATCACATTGTATGATTTTTAAGTAATTAATTGGCATTTTATTGCATGACATAAGTATTTGATACATCAGAAAAGCAGAACTTAATATTTGGTACAGAAACCTTAGTTTGCAATTACAGAGATCATACGTTTCCTGTAGTTCTTGACCAGGTTTGCACACACTGCAGCAGGGATTTTGGCCCACTCCTCCATACAGACCTTCTCCAGATTCTTCAGGTTTCGGGGCTGTCGCTGGGCAATACGGACTTTCGGCTCCCTCCAAAGATTTTCTATTGGGTTCAGGTCTGGAGACTGGCTAGGCCACTCCAGGACCTTGAGATGCTTCTTACGGAGCCACTCCTTAGTTGCCCTGGCTGTGTGTTTCGGGTCGTTGTCATGCAGGAAGACCCAGCCACGACCCATCTTCAATGCTCTTACTGAGGGAAGGAGGTTGTTGGTCAAGATCTCGCGATACATGGCCCCATCCATCCTCTCCTCAATACGGTGCAGTTGTCCTGTCCCCTTTGCAGAAAAGCATCCCCAAAGAATGATGTTTCCACCTACATGCTTCACGGTTGGGATGGTGTTCTTGGGGTTGTACTCATCCTTCTTCTTCCTCCAAACACGGCGAGTGGAGTTTAGACCAAAAAGCTCTATTTTTGTCTCATCAGACCACATGACCTTATCCCATTCCTCCTCTGGATCATCCAGATGGTCATTGGCAAACTTCAGACGGGCCTGGACATGCGCTGGCTTGAGCAGGGGGACCTTGCGTGCGCTGCAGGATTTTAATCCATGACGGCGTAGTGTGTTACTAATGGTTTTCTTTGAGACTGTGGTCCCAGCTCTCTTCAGGTCATTGACCAGGTCCTGCCGTGTAGTTCTGGGCTGATCCCTCACATTCCTCATGATCATTGATGCCCCACGAGGTGAGATCTTGCATGGAGCCCCAGACCGAGGGTGATTGACCGTCATCTTGAACTTCTTCCATTTTCTAATAATTGTGCCAACAGTTGTTGCCTTCTCACCAAGCTGCTTGCCTATTGTCCTGTAGCCCATCCCAGCCTTGTGCAGGTCTACAATTTTATCCCTGATGTCCTTACACAGCTCTCTGTTCTTGGCCATTGTGGAGAGGTTGGAGTCTGTTTGATTGAGTGTGTGGACAGGTGTCTTTTATACAGGTAACGAGTTCAAACAGGTGCAGTTAATACAGGTAATGAGTGGAGAACAGGAGGGCTTCTTAATAAAGAAAAACTAACAGGTCTGTGAGAGCCGGAATTCTTACTGGTTGGTAGGTGATCAAATACTTATGTCATGCAATAAAATGCAAATTAATTACTTAAAAATCATACAATGTGATTTTCTGGATTTTTGTTTTAGATTCCGTCTCTCACAGTTGAAGTGTACCTATGATAAAAATGACAGACCTCTACATGCTTTGTAAGTAGGAAAACCTGCAAAATCGGCAGTGTATCAAATACTTGTTCTCCCCACTGTATATAGGCAGCAGCCTCTAATGTGCTAGTGATGGCTGTTTAACAGTCTGATGGCCTTAAGATAGAAGCTGTTTTTCAGTCTCTCGGTGCCAGCTTTGATGCACCTGTACTGACCTCGCCTTCTGGATGATAGCGGGGTGAACAGGCAGTGGCTTACGTGGTTGTTGTTCTGTTTGGCCTTCCTGTGACATCGGGTGGTGTAGGTGTCCTGGAGGGCAGGTAGTTTGCCCCCGGTGATGCTTTTGGCAGACCGCACTACCCTCTGGAGAGCCCTGCGGTTGTGGGCAGTGCAGTTGCCGTACCAGGCAGTGATACAGCCCGACAGGATGCTCTCAGTTGTGCATCTGTAAATGTTTGTGAGGGTTTCAGGTGCCAAGCCAAATTTCTTCAGCTTCCTAAGGTTGAAGAGGCGCTGTTGCGCCTTCTTCACCAAACTGTCTGTGTGGGTAAACCATTTCAGTCTGTGATGTGTACGCCGAGGAACTTAAAACTTTCCACCTTCTTCACTGCTGTCCCGTCGATGTGGATAAGGGGGTACTCCCTCTGCTGTTTCCTGAAGTCCACGATCATCTCCTTTGTTTTGTTGACGTTGAGTGAGAGGCTGTTTTCCTGACACCACATTCATGTGATGAGTGAGTGCCCTCACCTCCTCCCTGTAGGCTGTCTCGTCGTTGTTGGTAATTAGGCCAACTACTGTTGTGTCGTCTGCAAACTTGATGATTGAGTTGGAGGTGTGCGTGTCCACGCAGTCATGGGTAAACAGTGAGTACAGGAGGGGGTTGAGCACACACCCTTCTGGGTTATGTTAAAGTGTTTTTTCTTTCTCTGTGGTTTCTGGGAATCTGTGGCCTAAGGGAATCTGTGGGCTAATGTTGGATTATTTTCCTTTAATCCAATAATGTGATGAATGGGGCTAGGTACTTGGAAGCCTTGACTTAGATTAATCTGTTTTGTTGTTTGTCTCATAGGGTTTGCTGGCTAATGTAGAATAAATGGTATTGATGCCTCTGTAGGATTCATTGCTCTGGTAATTTGCTTTGTTTTCCCAGCACACTGATGTTCCCTCTTGGAAAATGATTTTCTATTGCATTCTATGCTATTCTATTCTATACATGCATTAGACTACATTTTTGTAACTTTTCTTTGCTTAGTCTTTAACATACTCTTCCTGATCTTGGTCGGGGAGCAAGCCACTACAGTGTAGCTGTCTTGAAGGACCAATCATGCTGTTGATGTGACTTGTGTTGCAGAAGCCTACAGATACTAGTTAGTCAGTGAGTGGGGGTTGAGATGTGCATTGTGTATGTTATCCTATGGAGACGACTTAGCTGCTGTCTTCTCAGACCAGATGTGTCATATTGTAATAGGACGGTGTGATCTTCTTGCTTTCAGGGGTTCAGTCCTTCTTTGACCTTTGACCTGAAGCCCATTGATCATGACAGTCTTTCCATACCTCGACTCCATGGATAGATACACACGAGTGTCTGATTTGGCGTGTTTGGGTAGTAAACAGTACAGAGAGTAGTGTTTATGTGTGTGTGCGTGTGCGCGTGTGTGTGTGTGACTATTGGATTGAAAGGATATCCCAGTTATCAGTGATTACTCCTTTGGAAAAATGTACCTCACAGCCAGTTCCCGAATCATTTCTCCCCAGTCATTTACCCCCAGCCATTTACCTCCAGCCATTTACCCCCAGCCATTTCCCCCCAGCCATTTACCCCCAGCCATTTACCCCCAGCCATTTACCCCCAGCCATTTCCCCCCAGCCATTTACCCCCAGCCATTTACCCCCAGCCATTTCCCCCCAGCCATTTACCCCCAGCCATTTCCCCCCAGCCATTTACCCCCAGTTATTTACCCTCTGCCAATTACCCCCAGCCATTTACCCCCAGCCATTTACCCCCAGCCATTTACCCCCTGCCGTTTACCCCCTGCTGTTTGCCCCCAGCCATTTACCCCCTGCCGTTTACCCCCAGCCATTTACCCCCAGCCGTTTACCCCCAGCCATTTACCCCCTGCCGTTTACCCCCTGCTGTTTGCCCCCAGCCATTTACCCCCTGCCGTTTATCCCCAGCCATTTACCCCCTGCCGTTTACCCCCTGCTGTTTGCCCCCAGCCATTTACCCCCTGCCGTTTACCCCCAGCCATTTACCCCCTGCCGTTTACCCCCTGCTGTTTGCCCCCAGCCATTTACCCCCTGCCGTTTATCCCCAGCCATTTACCCCCTGCCGTTTACCCCCTGCTGTTTGCCCCCAGCCATTTACCCCCTGCCGTTTACCCCCAGCCATTTACCCCCTGCCGTTTACCCCCAGCCATTTACCCCCTGCCGTTTACCCCCTGCTGTTTGCCCCCAGCCATGTACCCCCTGCCGTTTATCCCCAGCCATTTACCCCCTGACCGACATTTCAACATTTCATAGTCATGGTTCTGAAGCTGTGTGTGCGAGGGGACAGTTAGAAACAATGGGAGCATTATGAAAAGAGAAAGGTCAAGTGAATAAAGAACTGTGTCTCCATGGTGATGTGACAGTTAGTACTCTATAATGGAGATGGACCGTGAATTGACCGTACCAGTGAAAAAGCTTCACAGGCCTACATAAAGAAAACATGTTATCACATGCCAGTAGCTCAGATTCCTGTTTACTGGAAATACTTTCATGGAATATAAACTATTGTAAATACACTAACATGATATTATACACTTCAAGTATGACTCCATGATAAAATAAAGGTTAAATAAAAAATAATTTAAAAATCATATTTTCACTGATAGATACAGTATGTGACATTCTCAATCTATTTGTAAATAGCATAGCTTAGTGTTGCCCTGAGACAAGACTGTAGTGGAGTCCACATAATACAAAGGAAAACACCTGCACACTGGCAGTCTTGATGCTTCCTAACAGAGGAGTCTGAATAGGCCTATGTGATTTATGCACAGCCTAGACCAGCCTGAAGCTTAAATGCATGGCATGAATTGAGTGAACGATTGCGCTGGCGTTATTGATTATTGGTCAGCTGGTGTGCGTAGCCTTCGTGACCCTAAAGGCATTATGTTGACTGGAAGAGCAGGATAAGCAGCTTACATTACATTCGTGTGATAAGTAGTGGAGACTAGAGAGAGTGAGCGACACAGAGAATGGAGCATGACTGGGCCAGTCTACGATAGGATTACATCCCAACACTATGCCTGCTGTGTGGGGCATTCTTTGCAGTAGTCTAGTCACTAGGACGTGTACCGGGCCGTACCATTAGCTAGACCTACACAGAGGACAAAGCAAAACAGTTATTGCCATGAACGTCCCAGTCAAATCAATAATCAATCCAGTTGATTGTCTTGGTGGGTTGAAATAATAGAGTTATTACTCTAGCATTATGGGTCTTTGTCTTCTCTATCCACTGACAGTTTTCTGCTTAATAGATTGGCTAGTAATTTTTTACAAGTGGTAAGTAGGATTGCAGGTAGCTAGAATTGATCTGCTAAGTCTCGGTCATCTTCATTAGGGCACAGCGTAGCAAAACGTTGGCAACAGAACTAGCTTTTACAGAGAACCAAACAGGCACGGCATCTATTTCCTCATCCAACAAATAGACCCTGTTGTCAGAGCAACAAGGGTTCTCAGCAGACCGTGTGGGCCAGGGTGAAGCTCTATCTGCAGGTACTGTGCTCTGTGCTGTTCTATCTCCCGTCTAATAGGGTTGGACGGGCTGTGTCTGTACCTCCTCTCCTCTTTTAATAGAATCCACCATTCAGTGGGTCCATTGGGAGATGCTCCCCTGTGCTACAGGATGGTGTATGTAAAGAGATGGAAGCAGTGGAAACTAGAAAATAAATATAAAGCCTCTATCGAGGATTCATTGGGGAGATGTAGTGTGAGGAGGCCACATTTTTATCGTCTGTTGGCCATTCTATATTCACAAGTCAATTATCTTTGATAAATAATTCATAGGGGAAGGCTATAATACGTAACACTGCTAGTGGATAGTTGAATAGCAGTGATTCAGCATTAAAACACTGTTGGCAGGTGCTGTACTGCAGTCTTGTAATACTCCAGTCCAGTCTCAAGGCTTTTTAATTGTCTGGGTCTCGCCATGGTCTATCTCGACATATTTTTACACATTTTCTACACTGCTAGTGGATAGTTGAATAGCAGTGACTCGGCATTAAAACACTGTTGGCAGGTGGTAAACACAGTGGGGAAAGAGAGACAGCCCTATCAGATCAAAATCAGACTACTGGTTAATGAGACCCCCAAGTCAGCTACGTTACACGCGTCATCATCAGTATGGTGTCAATGGCAAGGTGACTGGGAACATGGATGAGTACAAACAGACCATGACAAGGTGACTGGGAACATGGATGAGTTCAAACAGACCATGACAAGGTGACTGGGAACATGGATGAGTACAAACAGACCATGACAAGGTGACTGGGAACATGGATGAGTACAAACAGACCATGACAAGGTGACTGGGAACATGGATGAGTACAAACAGACCATGACAAGGTGACTGGGAAAATGGATGAGTACAAACAGACCATAACAAGGTGACTGGGAACATGGATGAGTACAAACAGACCATGACAAGGTGACTGGGAACATGGACGTGTACAAACAGACCATGGCAAGGTGACTGGGAACATGGATGAGTTCAAACAGACCATGACAAGGTGACTGGGAACATGGATGAGTACAAACAGACCATGGCAAGGTGACTGGGAACATGGATGAGTTCAAACAGACCATGACAAGGTGACTGGGAACATGGATGAGTACAAACAGACCATGACAAGGTGACTGGGAACATGGATGAGTTCAAACAGACCATGGCAAGGTGACTGGGAACATGGATGAGTACAAACAGACCATGACAAGGTGACTGGGAACATGGATGAGTTCAAACAGACCATGGCAAGGTGACTGGGAACATGGATGAGTACAAACAGACCATGACAAGGTGACTGGGAACATGGATGAGTTCAAACAGACCATGGCAAGGTGACTGGGAACATGGATGAGTACAAACAGACCATGACAAGGTGACTGGGAACATGGATGAGTTCAAACAGACCATGGCAAGGTGACTGGGAACATGGATGAGTTCAAACAGACCATGACAAGGTGACTGGGAACATGGATGAGTACAAACAGACCATGGCAAGGTGACTGGGAACATGGATGAGTTCAAACAGACCATGACAAGGTGACTGGGAACATGGATGAGTACAAACAGACCATGACAAGGTGACTGGGAACATGGATGAGTTCAAACAGACCATGACAAGGTGACTGGGAACATGGATGAGTTCAAACAGACCATGACAAGGTGACTGGGAACATGGATGAGTACAAACAGACCATGACAAGGTGACTGGGAACATGGATGAGTACAAACAGACCATGACAAGGTGACTGGGAACATGGATGAGTTCAAACAGACCATGGCAAGGTGACTGGGAACATGGATGAGTACAAACAGACCATGACAAGGTGACTGGGAACATGGATGAGTTCAAACAGACCATGACAAGGTGACTGGGAACATGGATGAGTACAAACAGACCATGACAAGGTGACTGGGAACATGGATGAGTACAAACAGACCATGGCAAGGTGACTGGGAACATGGATGAGTTCAAACAGACCATGACAAGGTGACTGGGAACATGGATGAGTACAAACAGACCATGGCAAGGTGACTGGGAACATGGATGAGTACAAACAGACCATGACAAGGTGACTGGGAACATGGATGAGTTCAAACAGACCATGGCAAGGTGACTGGGAACATGGATGAGTACAAACAGACCATGACAAGGTGACTGGGAACATGGATGAGTTCAAACAGACCATGGCAAGGTGACTGGGAACATGGACGTGAACAAACAGACCATGGCAAGGTGACTGGGAACATGGATGAGTACAAACAGACCATGACAAGGTGACTGGGAACATGGATGAGTTCAAACAGACCATGACAAGGTGACTGGGAACATGGATGAGTACAAACAGACCATGACAAGGTGACTGGGAACATGGATGAGTTCAAACAGACAATGGCAAGGTGACTGGGAACATGGATGAGTACAAACAGACCATGACAAGGTGACTGGGAACATGGATGAGTACAAACAGACCATGGCAAGGTGACTGGGAACATGGATGAGTTCAAACAGACCATGACATGGTGACTGGGAACATGGACGTGAACAAACAGACCAGCTACGACCTGCGTAATGCAAAGAGGCAAAACAACAGTACAGGGAAAAGGTGGAGTCGCAATTCAACGGCCCAGACATGAGACGTATGTGGCAGGGACTCCAGACAATCACAGAGATCATAAAGGGAAAGCCAGCCATGTAACGGACATCGACGCCTCGCTCCCGGACACCGACGCCTCGTAACCGGACAAGCTTAACATTTTTTTTGCCTGCTTCGAGGAAAACAATGCTGGCCTTCTAGGCAGAGTTGCAAAGAAAAAGCCATATCTCAGACTGGCCAATAAAAATAAAAGATTAAGATGGGCAAAAGAACACAGACACTGGACAGAGGAACTCTGCCTAGAAGGCCAGCATCCCGGAGTCGCCTCTTCACTGTTGACGTTGAGACTGGTGTTTTGCGGGTACTATTTAATGGAGCTGCCAGTTGAGGACTTGTGAGGCGTGTGTTTCTCAAACTAGACACTCAAATATACTTGTCCTCTTGCTCAATTGTGCACCTGGTCACTAGTCCCTGGTCAATAGTCCCTGGTCACTAGTCCCTGGTCACTGGTCACTGGTTCCTGGTCACTAGTCCCTGGTCACTAGTCCCTGGTCACTAGTCCCTGGTCACTGGTCACTGGTTCCTGGTCACTAGTCCCTGGTCACTAGTCCCTGGTCACTAGTCCCTGGTTCCTGGTCACTAGTCCCTGGTTCCTAGTCCCTGGTCCCTGGTCACTAGTCCCTGGTTCCTGATCCCTGGTCACTAGTCCCTGGTCCCTGGTCCCTGGTCCCTGGTCACTAGTCACTGGTCCCTTATCCCTGGTCACTGGTCACTAGTCCCTGGTCAATAGTCCCTGGGAACTAGTCCCTGGTCACTGGTTCCTGGTCACTAGTCCCTGGTCACTAGTCCCTGGTCACCAGTCACTGGTCACTGGTCCCTGGTCACCAGTCACTAGTCACTGGTCCCTGGTCCCTGGTCACTAGTCCCTGGTCACTAGTCCCTGGTCCCTGGTTCCTGGTCCCTGGTTACTAGTCCCTGGTTCCTGGTTCCTGGTCACTGGTCACTGGTCACTGGTCACTGGTCACTGGTCACTGGTCCCTGGTCACTAGTCCCTGGTCACTAGTCCCTGGTCACTAGTCCCTGGTCCCTGGTCCCTGGTCACTAGTCCCTGGTCCCTGGTCCCTGGTTCCTGGTTCCTGGTCCCTGGCTGGTGATTTAGCGTGAGGGAAGTGAGCTTCCCTCATCAGGTGCATTCAGACTGGTGCAATAGAGGAACCAGGAGCCCGAGGTGACCAGACCATATTAATACTGATTATTAGATTCACTACCCTGTCTGCTGTTATTCTGCTGTTCCTCTGCTGTCTCTTTGATTGTACAGTACATTCCCCAGGACACCTTTAATAGAAAGAGAAAGGTAGAAGCCAGCCCTTAGATGTCTGTTTAGATGGTGAAATGTTTTTGAGGCTGTAATAGGTACAGGATACTGTATATGTGAAATATGTATTTGATCGATTATACTGTATTCTACAAGATGCACTACATATCCTCTCCTACAGATGTGCTATCTTAATTTGACCAGTTTCTCACAGCAGGAGATTTATCCTGCAGCAACAAGAAATGTGAATGATTATGTTGATTATAACTAAGGGATATTTTTAGTTAGGATAAATCAAGTCTGAAATTTGAAAGCCTTTTTAAACCACAATAATTATCATTTCCTGCTGCGTAGGAAAATTCTCGGTGAAAACAGAGTGATCAAATTAAGATATCATATCTGTATGTGCACTTCTTCAATACGTTCATGATTCATACCTTAATAATGTTGTAAAAAGCAGGATCCCAGCTGTTTGCAGTGTATGAGAGTCTCTGGGTTGTTGTACTGTTGAGAGCCTATTACTGTATCATCATGTTTTGTAGTGGACCAGGAATTAATGACCTGGGGCTGTAGGATCAGTTTACTCTTTCAGATCATAATACATCAGATGACATGGACATGGGGACCTGATCCTAGATCAGCACTGCTACTCTGATATGCTTTATGAATACAGGCCCGGGTCCCCAACCTATGGTGTTCCGGTCTTAAATTAGTGTTTGCATAGGTTTTATTCACAGTCACAAAAGGTCCCTGCAAACACACAACTGCTCCCTTTGAAATGTGTTGCTAGGATACGAGGGCAGTGAAGATGAAATCCCCTCTTTGTTTCATTTCTCCAGCTGTAAAGCTCAGAAATTATGTCATCATCTCAATGGAGAGGGTGTGTGTGTGTGTGTGTGTGTGTGTGTGTGTGTGTGTGTGTGTGTGTGTGTGTGTGTGTGTGTGTGTGTGTGTGTGTGTGTGTGTGTGTGTGCAGAAAAAATTACATTTGATTTGAAAAAATCTAAACTCAGCAAAATAAGAAATGTCCTCTCACTGTCAACTGTGTTTATTTTCAGCAAACTTAACATGTGTCAATATTTGTATGAACATAACAAGATTCAACAACGGGGACATAAACTGAACAAGTTCCACAGACATGTGACTAACAGAAATGGAATAATGTGTCCCTGAACAAAGGGGGGGTCAAAATCAAAAGTAACAGTCAGTATCTGGTGTGGCCACCAGCTGCATTATGTACTGCAGTTCATCTCCTCCTCATGGACTGCACCAGATTTACCAGTTCTTGCTGTGAGATGTTACCCCACTCTTCCACCAAGGCACCTGCAAGTTCCCGGACATTTCTGGGGGGAATGGCCCTAACCCTCACCCTCCGATCCAACAGGTCCCAGACATGCTCAATGGGATTGAGATCCGGGGTCTTCGCTGGCCATGGCAGAACACTGACATTCCTGTCTTGCAGGAAATCACACACAGAACGAGCAGTATGGCTGGTGGCATTGTCATGCTGGAGGATCATGTCAGGATGAGTCTGCAGGAAGGGTACCACATGAGGGAGGAGGATGTCTTCCCTATAACGTACAGCGTTGAGATTGCCTGCAATGACAACAAGCTCAGTCCGATGATGCTGTGACACACCGCCCCAGTCCATGACGGACCCTCCACCTCCAAATCGATCCCGCTCCGGAGTACAGGCCTCAGTGTAACGCTCATTTCTTAGACGATAAATGCAAATCTGACCATCACCCCTGGTGAGACAAAACCGCGACTCGTCAATGAAGAGCACTTTTTGCCAGTCCTGTCTGGTCCAGCGACAGTGGGTTTGTTCCCATAGGCGACGTTGTTGCCGGTGATGTCTGGTGAGGACCTGCCTTTACAACAGGCCTACAGGCCCTCAGTCCAGCCTCTCTCAGCCTATTGCGGACAGTCTGAGCACTGATGGAGGGATTGTGCGTTCCTGGTGTAACTGGGGCAGTTGTTGTTGCCATCCTGTACCTGTCCCGCAGGTGTGATGTTCGGATGTACCGATCCTATGCAGGTGTTGTTATACATGGTCTGCCACTGCGTGGATGATCGGCTGTCCGTCCTGTCTCCCAGTAGCGCTGTCTTAGGCGTCTCACAGTACGGACATTGCAATTTATTGCCCTGGCAACATCTGCAGTCCTCATGACTCCTTGCAGCATGCCTAAGGCACGTTCACGCAGATGAGCAGGGACCCTGGGCATCTTTCTTTTCGTGTTTTTCAGAGTCAGTAGAAAGGCCTCTTTTTAGTGTCCTAAGTTTTCATAACTGTGACCTTAATTGCCTACCGTCTGTAAGCTGTTAGAGTCTCTGAACGACCGTTCCACAGGTGCATGTTCATGAATTGTTTATGGTTCATTGAACAAGCATGGGAAATGGTGTTTAAACCCTTTACAATGAAGATCTGTGAAGTTCTCTCCCCCTCTAACATTTTTGACCACGGCCATTGACAATGCCCCCCCCCCACCCCACGCTATCTCCTTGCCACCGCTGCTGATAAAAATCCTAGGGGTAACACTTGTCTCCTCTGCATCTGTGTGATTCATAGCCTCTCATATCAGACCCGTTAATCTCATTTAGTCCTGGTCAGGGTTAGATGAGGCATAGAGGGAGTGTTTGATGACCTTAGCATGTTACCTCTCCATTCCTCCAACTGACGTCAGCAGGTTGACGGTGATTGTCATGAGTTTTGTCCTGAAGGTAGAACTGAGCAATTTCCCTTTAGATAGGCCAACTGCAAAGTCAAAATGGCCTATATTGTCAAATTTCATGAAAACAAAAATGTGTTTTTTGGTCTTAATTTAAGGTTAGGGTTAGGCTTTAGGGTTAGCACTGTGGTTAATGTTAGGGTTGGGTTTAAAATCTGATTTTATGACTGAGCATATTAAATATTCTATTGTCATATCCCCACAATGTTCCCACAACCTACAGAAATGTTCTGGAAACCTTTTAGAGAACATACAACGTGTTCTGGGAACGTTCTTGTAACATCAGGTGCATTTTTTTTTGCACTGAAAAGAAACATTGTAAAATCATCCACACAGCTGGACAGTTTTTGTGTTTTGGGAACATATCTTTTGTGACGTCCCCGCAATGTTCTCACCAGACTGTTCCCACAACCTAATGAAACATTCTGGGAACTTGTTCTTGTTACATCAGGCAAATGTTTTATGCAAACATTCTGTTTTCAACCGTTTTTGTGTTATGAGAACATTTGCAGCGACCTTACAAATGTTCTGGGTTCTTTCCCAGAACCAATTTTGGTTTACTGGGTAGTGGTGAACATCATTACCTGGAGCCTATCTGTCGGTATGGCAGACGTCTCCAGGGATACGCAGCATCAGGAAGATGTCGTTCCGCTGTTCTATTCCTCTGTTCCGCTGCCTCCGAGGACCACCATTCTAGAGTGTTGCTGAAACAGCTGTTGCTTGTCGTATTGTGTTTCCTTGACGATGGGTTGATACGAGTGCAGTGAAGATGAAATCTCCTCCAGTTCATCTCTGTTGTTGGTCTGGGGGGCAGTGTCTTGAGTGCCCACTCAGCTAAAACAGTGCTCTGGGAGGGTTGCTGTTTGTGACAACAGTCGCCCTTTCAATCATGATGTTGTCAACCTGTTGGTGGAGCTGCCACCCTGCTGTGGTGCGTAGGAGGCTGACATGGTCATTACTGTTGTTCAGGACCAATGACGTGAATAATGGAAACGGTACTAGTACTGTACTGTGCCAGTGTTTTATTATATGGGCATGGGCAATGCTAGAGTATGGAACGTAGTCAATGAATTCACTCATATCATCCCTAAATTGGAGGCTACATATACCTCATGTGTTCTTACCTAACTTTGTCTTCTTCGTCCCCATTGGGCTCTCTTCTTCTTTCTCTCCTTGGCCTTCCAGTGTGAAATGGTAGCACCTAGCAGGTCTATTGAGCCAGCCAAGTGACATCTAGTGTTTTGTTCTCATACCCTGTTGAACTGGTTATTGTGTCTACTGAAATAGCTATTTCGACCTGATGCCAACAAGGCCAAGCGTATTCAGCTTGATGCACTGGAATATTCCTTTAAGCTTATTCTTCATGTCCATGCTCAGTAGTTTGGTTTTGACGGACCAATGAGAATGTCATCACTCTGTCTGGTGGATTAAACTGCTAAATTAGCGAAATGTCACTGCTTTAAGTTTGAACTACTCGGTCACTACTCGATCATAGCACTACTAAAAAGGGGTCAATATGTACTGTTCATTATGTTTAGACTTTAGAAGTGTATTATGAGGATGGCTGCCCAATGTTTTTTAATACCTTCTTGACCTTACTTACGGCAATTAAAATCGCGTAACTTTGTTAAGTTGATGACCTCTCTTTGAAGACTAATTATACGACATCACAGAACGCTCCCAGTAGTGGAAACACATATGTAATGTTACGTCACATTATAGTGGTATTATGTGTTGTACCATGACTCAGATATTTACAGTATGCCTCTCCACTCTCTGTCTCTCTGTCTGCCTTGCAGGAAAAGCATCCTGTCCTGCTAATGTCATCAGCTTGGTTGTAATCATCAGCTTGGTTCTAATCACCACCTCCAGGGGGTTCTACACAGACCAACATGCTGCACTTCACTGTGCTCCTCTGCCTCCTGTCCCTGACTCTCACTTCCTCTGGTGAGTATCATATGGTAATCCCACTCAGGGCTTTTCCCACTACTGGACTGTACCCGAGCAGAGCCAAACCAAGCTGTACTGTGCGGGCCTGGTTATGCCTACACCGTGGTTGCTGGAACTTTACTGAAAATAAAATAACATGTCAGGGTTAGCACAGTTTGGTTCAGGCACGATGATGTGAAAAAGGCTACTACAGGTGTAGTATCTTAATTTGACCAATTCTTACAGTTGGAAAAAAAACCTGACTGAAAAGATAGAAAAGTGGACTGAAAATTACCTGTCTGAAACCACCTCCTTCAAAGTTTAGATTTCAATTCAGCTGAAGCAAAGAATGTGGTGTTTGGACTCTGGCTTTCTCTCTACTTCACAGCACATATCCTTTAAACAGAGTTGGGGATGGTGGAGATTACATCTGTTCATAGGAGGTGTGTGAGTCATCCTCCCACTTCACCCAAAGGCAATGGCAACAGGGCGTGTGTGTGTGTGTGTGTGTGTGTGTGTGTGTGTGTGTGTGTGTGTGTGTGTGTGTGTGTGTGTGTGTGTGTGTGTGTGTGTGTGTGTGTGCGCGTGTGTGTGTGTGTGTGTGTGTGTGTGTGTGTGTGTGTGTGTGTGTGTGTGTGTGTGTGTGTGTGTGTGTGTGTGTGTGTGTGTGTGGGCATCCTGCCTCTTCCAAAGCACAGCAACAGAAGGCCAACAACGAGAAAGTTGTGACATCCAACTCGAGCCTGACGAAGACCTTCGGCTAGAAACGTTACGCAATAAAACTGCAGGGTTGATCAACAGTGTGCAGTTTTCTATATTTTGTTCATCACATCAAAGCTAAGACGACCGTGTTGAGGCTGACAGAGACGCCTCTCATCTCGTTGTGTCATCGTTCGAATGGCCCTAGTCTGTAGCCTTCAGTACAAGGCTGCTGTCAATGTCCCATCCCTATGACAACAGGAGCAGACATGTAGGAAGCAGCGTCATCAAAAGAACTCAACACTCACTGAAGCGAATGTTTAGAAATGGCACCTTTAATTAACCCCTTGGTGTAACTTGATGGATTGATGAATTGACGCACGCAGAAAGAGAAAGAGAGAAAGAGAGAGAAATAGAGATAAAGAGAGACAGTAGTTGAACACACTGCAGTATTAACCTTGCTGCTAGATGAATGAGGGATTGTGATCGTTGAATATGGTGAATCGAGGGGAAACTCCAGCACACTGATACTCCTGATGCTTCCAACAATGTAATGGATCTTCTAAATGAATATGTTGACACAGCTCTTCTCCTCCTGTCGCTCCTCCCTCTCTAAATGAATATGTTGACACGGCTCTTCTCCTCCCGTTGCTCCTCCCTCTCTAAATGAATATGTTGACACGGCTCTTCTCCTCCTGTCGCTCCTCCCTCTAAATGAATATGTTGACACAGCTCTTCTCCTCCTGTCGCTCCTCCCTCTCTAAATTAATATGTTGACACGGCTCTTCTCCTGTCGCTCCTCCCTCTCTCAATGAATATGTTGACACGGCTCTTCTCCTCCTGTCGCTCCTCCCTCTCTAAATGAATATGTTGACACGGCTCTTCTCCTGTCGCTCCTCCCTCTAAATTAATATGTTGACACGGCTCTTCTCCTCCTGTCGCTCTTCCCTCTCTAAATGAATATGTTGACAGGGCTCTTCTCCTCCTGTCGCTCCTCCCTCTCTAAATGAATATGTTGACACGGCTCTTCTCCTCCTGTCGCTCCTCCCTCTCTAAATGAATATGTTGACAGGGCTCTTCTCCTCCTGTCGCTCCTCCCTCTCTAAATGAATATGTTGACACGGCTCTTCTCCTCCTGTCGCTCCTCCCTCTAAATGAATATGTTGACACAGCTCTTCTTCTCCTGTCGCTCCTCCCTCTAAATGAATATGTTGACACGGCTCTTCTCCTCCTGTCGCTCCTCCCTCTAAATGAATATGTTGACACAGCTCTTCTTCTCCTGTCGCTCCTCCCTCTCTAAATGAATATGTTGACACAGCTCTTCTTCTCCTGTCGCTCCTCCCTCTAAATGAATATGTTGACACAGCTCTTCTCCTTCCGTCGCACCTCCCTCTCTAAATGAATATGTTGACAGGGCTCTTCTCCTCCCGTCGCTCCTCCCTCTCTAAATTAATTTATTGACACGGCTCTTCTTCTTCTCTCGCTCCTCCTTCTCCTCCAGATGCATCAGTGTTCGGAGGGGAACCTGGCTTCTACTCAGGTAACGCAATGGATCATCTCAATTGAGTGTGTGTGTGTGTGTGTGTGTGTGTGTGTGTGTGTGTGTGTGTGTGTGTGTGTGTGTGTGTGTGTGTGTGTGTGTGTGTGTGTGTGTGTGTGTGTGTGTGTGTGTGTGTGTGTGAGAGATCAGTTTGGACTAATGAGGACATGTTGCAATGTCACCAAAACCAGAATCCTGTAACATACACAGCAATACGTAGATTGACTGTTCAAATGGGGTTCAGTGTATACTTCAGAAGAGAAGTGTATTTCCCCACCAGCTGGTTGGGAACAGCATGCGTGCCATGAACATTAGACTCCAGCCCACAAGATGTTTTGTGAATCTGAGTTATGAGTGAATGGACGAGTATTTAAGTCAGTATTTCATGTGAAAGACAAAACTGGAAGCGGAAGAGTAATTTAACACCACAGATGTTTTAGGTGGCAGACTGTTGCTCCTCACCATCCTGACTGCTTATCATACCACATCAGTTCATGACTGTTATGGCATCAATTCAAGGAGCCTTCTGAGGTACACTGGGTCAGAACAAAACAGAGCCCTTCCTTTGCCTGACAGCTGCATCCGGGTCCTGTTTAGTTAGGCACACGTAGTGAAACGTTTTGAAACAGAAAAGCAAAATCTGTGTTCTTATTGGTCAAGTTCAGCTAGTAGAATATTCTGTCAAAGAGCATTTTGTTAGACACTTAGCCCAAAAAGACTAGGAAGTCAAGACCAGGAAGTCCAAGATCAGAGACGTTCCATTGGATTGATCTTTGCGGAATGGTATTTTGTAGTTGTAGTGGACTTGTAATTTAGTTGTCCTGGAATTGACATTACCCTCTGTTTTGGGATGTTTTTAGACAGCATTGGAAGACACACCATAGCCTGTGTGTCCCTCACTCCAGACCTTGTTAATAGATAGTTACTAGATTAGAACATAGCTGGGGACAGTTGTATTTTTAGAGAGATCTTGTGTTTGTTTTAGGAAACTTCGATCATTGCCAGTGTGGCCGAACGGCATCCATATCAGGAAGTCGTCAGTTTTCAGGCAAAGATTTTTTCAGTTTGCCTGAAATCTGGTGACTTCCTAATATGGACGCGGTCACATCTGCAGCCAATGAGATGTGAAAGTGTAGCTGGCAGATGTGAAGACAGGGAATGAACAAACAGTTGTAAGAGCTAACTAGGTTGTAAACATGGTATAGACTTCCTACTGCGTCTATCTTCACTGACCTGGAAATATTCTTGTCCCTGCTTCATTTTGATATTCATTTTTTGTGAGTCTCTGCTCTGACAAACAATGATAAAACTGATGTAGTACAAAATCAATCAGCCCCTCCAGAATACTGCAATGCTTTTTGTGATACTCTGCACTTATAATACAAATCTCTCTCAAATAATGTAGTCCACAAACAATGTAGTGTGTACGGCACAGTAATTCACTGGGGCCAAGCTTCCTGCCATACAGGACATCCAGGACCTATATACTAGGCGGTGTCAGAGGAAGGCCCAAAAAATTGTCAAAGACTCCAGTCACCCAAGTAAGTCATAGACTGTTCTCTCTGCTACCGCACGTCAAGCGGTACCGGAGCGCCAAGTCTAGGTCCAAGAGGCTTCTAAACAGCTTCTACCCCCAAGCCATAAGACTGCTGAACAATTAATAAAATGGTCACCCGGACTATTTACATTGACACCCCCCTTTTGTTTTTACACTGCTGCTACTCGCTGTTTATTATCTATGCATAGTCACTTTACCCCCACCTACATGTACAAAATACCTTGACTAACCTGTACCCCCGCACATTGACTAGGTACCGGTACCCCCTGTATATAGCCTCATTATTGTTTTTTTATTGTTATTTTAGTTAATATTTTATCGACTCTATTTCTTGAACTGCATTGTTGGTTAAGGGCTTGTAATAAACATTTCACGGTGTTCGGCGCATGTGACAAATAACATTTGATTTGAAAGTATATCAAGACCATTGGGCCCCAGTCAGTCGTTTTCAGTGCTGCATGGCTTTGCATGGTCCCTGAGGGTGGTGGTTACAGACTGGCACTGACTGGGACCTGGTCAACAGAAGTGCACTACGTAGTGGATATGGCACTATTTAGGACTGAATGTTCTCTCATCTTCGTTGACTGGAAAGGACAAAGTTGTATTGCAACGTCGTCATGCTAACGTTTAACCGTAGCGGTTTCTGTAGCCGCTGGTAATCCATGTGCATCTACAACAATACATGTTGATCTGCTTAAAATACATTACGATGATGATGTGGACTTTATTTTAGGGTCAGGGTTCAGAAAATATTTTACTGGCAGACATGATGTTGCTATTGTGTATGTAGGCCTACTCTGTAGCAAAGGGAATGGTTATAATGACGTTACCTGGATGCATTGGCTATGCTATTGTAGATAGAATGAATGCATTACATTTGGAAGTCCTGCAGTCCATCAAGTTGTAATTGAGGAAATGAAAGTTGAGCAGAGCTTGACCATGAAGAGAGAATGTCTTTCCTGATTAAGATGTTCTGCTAACAAAGAGAGATGTGTGTCTGTTGTACAGGGGGAAAAAAGGGTCATTCACTGAACAGTACGAGAATATGCAGAACAAGTTGTTTTCACAGCTTCTGGTTGAATAATAAGAACACAGAGAAATAACAGCCCTTGTTGAGCGTTATTAAGATTCCTTCATACTCCGGTCACGTTTGTTGTGCATTTGGAAAATTTCACACACACGAAGATGACTTCCTGTCACGGAAACACAAGAGGCTTCCTAATTATCTATAGACGGGGTCAGAGACCTGCAATTCTTCATTTATTATGCGCTGTCAACGTACTCTAGAAGAAATATAGTAGATGGCATGTGTCCGAAAGTGGTTGATTGACCAATTTTATGTGTCACGTGGTTATGCCCATTTATGTACATCCTGTCCGGAGTGCTGATGTAACCTGATAGGGCAGCTGTTTTGGGTAAAGCATGTGTTTACAATAACGCTGTCCTGGTGATTGATGTGTAGTGACCTTGTTGAATTGAAAGAAGATGTGAAACAGTTGCGAAATGTGGGAATTTATGTAGTGAACTAGGGAGGCCTGAGTTTGACAATTTTAAACGGATGCAAATTTATGTAGTGAACTTATGGAGCTTCTGTTTAGGGATCTTGTGAAATGAAAAAGTATTTTCCGGGTAGGTCTGCCTGAGTATAAGTAACTGTTAGACTTGTCCTATTTGTATGTGTATTTATTATGGATCCCCATTAGCTGCTTCCAAAGCAGCAGCTTCTCTTCCTGGGTTCCAGCATAATGAAGGCAGTTAATACCATTTTAAAACATTACAATACATTCACAGATTTCACAACACACTGTGTGCCCTCAGGCCCCTACTCCACCACTAGCACGTATCTACAGTACTAATTCCATGTGTATGTATAGTGCGTATGTTATCGTGTGTGTGTGTGTGTGTGTGTGTGTGTGTGTGTGTGTGTGTGTGTGTGTGTGTGTGTGCGTGCGTGCGTGCGTGCGTGCGTGCGTGCGTGCGTGCGCGCGCGCGCGTTTGTGTGTGTGTGTGTGTGTGTGTGTGTGTGTGTCTGTGTGTGTGTCTGTATTCATGTGTCTGTGCCTATGTTTGTGTTGCTTCACAGTCGCCGCTGTTCCATAAGGTCTATTTTTATCCGTTTTTTAAATCTGATTCTACTGCTGCATCAGTTACTTGATGTGGAATAGAGTTCCATGTAGTCATGGCTCTATGTAGTACTGTGTGCCTCCCATAGTCTGTTCTGGACTTGGGGACTGTGAAGAGACCTCTTATGGCATGTCTCAAATCAAATCAAATGGTATTGGTCACATACACATGGTTAGCAGATGTTATTGTGAGTGTAGCGAAATGCTTGTGCTTCTAGTTCCGACCGCGCAGTAATATCTAACAAGTAATCTAACAATTTTACAACAACTACCTTTTACACACAAGTGTAAAGGAATGAATAAGAAT
Organism: Salvelinus alpinus; assembly: GCF_045679555.1. Taxonomy (NCBI): domain Eukaryota; kingdom Metazoa; phylum Chordata; class Actinopteri; order Salmoniformes; family Salmonidae; genus Salvelinus; species Salvelinus alpinus. The sequence goes on from NC_092094.1 coordinate 11,193,638, forward strand.
ATGTACATATAAATATATGGATGAGCGATGGCCAAACGGCATAGGCAAGATGCAGTAGATGGTATAGAGTACAGTATATACATATGAGATGAGTAATGTAGGGTATGTAAACATTATATAAAGTGGCATTGTTTAAAGTGGCTAGTGATACATTTATTACATCCAAATGTTAATTATTAAAGTGGCTAGAGATTTGAGTCTGTATGTTTGCAGCAGCCACTCAATGTTAGTGATGGCTGTTTAACAGTCTGATGGCCTTGGGATAGAAGCTGTTTTTCAGTCGCTCGGTCCCAGGCTTTTGTTTGGTCACGTGTTATCTTACGGGTCAATGGAAATTGATAAAAAATGTATCACTAGCCACTTTAAACAATGCCACTTAATATAATGTATATGTATATACTGTGCTCTATATCATCTACTGCATCTTACCATCTTTATGTAATACATGTATCACTAGCCACTTTAAACTATGCACTTTTATGTTTACATACCCTACATTACTCATCTCATATGTATATACTGTACCCGATACCATCTACTGCATCTTGCCTATGCCGTTCTGTACCACCACTCATTCATATATCTTTATGTACATATTCTTTATCCCTTTACACTTGTGTGTATAAGGTAGTAGTTGTGGAATTGTTAGGTTAGATTACGCGTTGGTTATTACTGCATTGTCAGAACTAGAAGCACAAGCATTTCGCTACACTCGCATTAACATCTGCTAACCATGTGTATGTGACAAATACAATTTGATTTGATTTGACTTGCCTAGTTAAATAAAGGAAAAATAAATATGTTTTATTTGGGTCTTTTTAATGTTCCACCTTGATTGTCTCCATATACAAAAACTATGCACTTCAACCATTGATGGATGGCGATGAAAATAATGACATTGCCAGTAGTCATGTTAAGGTTTTCAGTGTTTTATTGGTGGAGTTGATGGATTTGCATGTGGCTGTGCATTATATAATGCCTACATAGGAAAGAGGATCTGATCATGCCTATAAGTATTATTAATCAATTCTTGATCCAATAAGACATACATCTGCTTGCATTGCTTGGTAGTGCATTAGCATGGTATGAGACAACATAAATAATACAATTTAATACAAAATAACAGTATTATCCTAAATTGAGACATGAATACAAATGTGTTATCACATCAACAACAAAATCTTTCAGAATGTACCTGTTTTCAGTATAGAATGTATACAGATTATATTACAACTCTTTGTGTTTTGTCTTAATGATTGTTCTTTAGTAGATATGATACTCAACAGTGTGTTAGTGACTGTTCTTTAGTAGATTTGATACTCAACAGTGTGTTAGTGACTGTTCTTTAGTAGATATGATACTCAACAGTGTGTTAGTGACTGTTCTTTAGTAGATATGATACTCAACAGTGTGTTAGTGACTGTTCTTTAGTAGATATGATACTCAACAGTGTGTTAGTGACTGTTCTTTAGTAGATATGATACTCAACAGTGTGTTAGTGACTGTTCTTTAGTAGATATGATACTCAACAGTGTGTTAGTGACTGTTCTTTAGTAGATATGATACTCAACAGTGTGTTAGTGACTGTTCTTTAGTAGATATGATACTCAACCGTGTGTTAGTGACTGTTCTTTAGTAGATATGATACTCAACAGTGTGTTAGTGACTGTTCTTTAGTAGATATGATACTCAACAGTGTGTTAGTGACTGTTCTTTAGTAGATATGATACTCAACAGTGTGTTAGTGACTGTTCTTTAGTAGATATGATACTCAACCGTGTGTTAGTGACTGTTCTTTAGTAGATATGATACTCAACAGTGTGTTAGTCCGAGAAACATTAACTAGATAGTTGTTTTATGTTTGTGAAACCTTGAAATGAACACAATGAGAAGTGATTTTTTAACAACATTTTTGAATGGGTAATTGTATCAAATATATATCATTGTACGTTTGAATTAGCGCTCATATAAACTGTTTTCATCACTGCCTTGTAAACACATTCTTGTAAGTTGGAGCTACTGTACATGACTATATGGGGCTACTGTACAGATTTGAGCACTTGCCAAGATATTGACATTTCTGGGTATGTCTCACCTGTTCCATAATAATAATAATGATAATAATAATGATTATGATAATAATAATATTGTTATATTATTTTATAATAACACAAATCTGTCAGTCAACCAAATGTATTTCTTAAAATCCCTTTTTTTTTGCATCAGCAGTTGTCACAAAGTGTTTTACAGAGACTAAAAACCTACGACCCATCAATGCATATGTCGAAGCACAGCCTCTAGGAAACACTCCCTAGACGCCATAAACCCAGGATTAAAACTAGAGAGGAACCCAGGGCTGTGCTGAGTGGACATTTAAGAGTACATGTGCCCCTTATTGTTATTCAAGATTGTCTTAGAAAATCATGTTTTCAGTAAGTTTCTCTGCTTGTAACCTAACGCCCTGCCACACCCACATGCTCACACACACACCCACGCTCACACTCACACACACGCTCTCACACACACACACGCACACGCACACGCTCACACGCACACGCTGACACACACACGCTCACACACGCACACACACACACACACAGACACACACACGCACACACACACACAGACACACACAGACACACACGCACACGCTCACACACACACACGCTCTCACACACACACACACACACACACGCACACACACACACAGACACACACAGACACACACGCACACGCTCACACACACACACGCTCTCACACACACACACACACACACACACACACACGCTCACACACACATGGCAAGTTCATTATTACTTACATTGTCAAAGTATACATATCGAAAAATAAAAATAATATATATATGTATATATATACAAAATATATATATATTTATATATAAATAAATGGTTGGACCAACAGCAATAATAATAGTAGTAGTGGACATGGGATTACCATTAACAACAACTACAACAACAATATTAATCAGAACAACAATACATTAAAGCAATGGTAGTAGACCAGTCTCAACATGACTGAGAAGACACATGACCTGGTATGAAAGACAAAACAAAACAAGATGGGAAATATTATCAACATTACTTTGCACTTTTCACTGGCTGTCCCTCAGGTTGTGGCAGGAGGACACATATTTGGCTGCCAAAACTGCACATTTTGGCTTTTCACCCAATAAATATTAGATTTTTTCTTCATCTTTTATAGTTTCAAATTCTTTGTATTGAATTATAATTTTGGGAAAGAAATATTCTCTTAGGTCTGAGTATTTGTCACAGTGTAATAGGAAATGCAGCTCTGTCTCTACCTCTCCCCTGGAGCAGAGTGAGCACAGCCTGTCCTCTTTGGGCAGCCAGGTTTGTCTGTGACGACCGGTCTCTATAGCCAGACTGTGCTCACTGAGTCTGTACTCAGTCTCTCTCTCTCTCTCTCTCTCTCTCTCTCTCTCTCTCTCTCTCTCTCTCTCTCTCTCTCTCTCTCTCTCTCTCTCACTCTCTCTCTCTCTCTCTCTCACTCTCTCTCTCTCTCTCTCACTGTCACTCTCACTCTTTCTCTAATTCAGCATGACCATGTGTACCAGTGCTGTAAATGATTCATATTCCTGTATTGTTTGTGATACTGCTATGAGACCCAATCCTAACCCTTTCTACCAGGGAGGATATGGGTAGAAACAAATCTCGAACCATGATTCATCCACAGTGTGATTATCTTACCAGAATGCTGCAGTAGAGGAACCGGCAGGATACCGTACATGTTCACTGTCTCACTTGGACAACAACCAACTTGTTTATGTAAACAAACAAACAAAGTGTCACCCAGATAAACAGCTGTCTGTTAGTCTGGGGGTTAACTTCATGTTTGCTTGTATCTTGTATCTCATTAGACGGTCTGATGCCAGGACGATAAGGAGCAACAGAAAGCTTCAGATGAGACCAGGCTCCTGGATCACGACTCAGGACAGAGCTGTTATTTTAAATTAAAATGTGCCCCAACAGCTTTGTGCTGGTATTGTTCCAGCAGGACAGACAGACAGTGTTGTTGAATACTGTAGGTCCTGTTGTCTGGTAATGAAGTGGATCTTCTCTTCATAGCTCGACCCGAGAGAGAAGAGTCTCTCTGTGTCTGTGTGTGTGTGTGTGTGTGTCCATTGACTGCTCTGATTGCCTACCCCATAAAGCTTCACCCTCCTTTAACGGAGCCAAGTCGTGCCAGAAGATGAGACAAAAAGAGGGATTGAGATACAGAGGGAGTGACTTCACCAGATAGGCTTACAGAATAGTGTGGAGAGAGGAAAACAGAGAACGATTGACGTGTTTGGAGAGGGATATACAGGACTGAGAGAGATGGAGACAGAGAGAAACAATCTGTGTGCATTAGCAAGAGAAATAGAGAGACAGGAAGATATAAAGCTAGAGATGAGAGAGAAATAGAGAGAGAAAGATGGTGCATCAAGACAGCAGAGAGATAGAGAGGAGGAAGAGAGAGAGAGAGAGAGAGAGAGAGAGAGAGAGAGAGAGAGAAAGGGGGGAAAGAGAGCAATCAAGACAGAGGTGGGAGAGAGAGAGAAAGACAGACTTCAACTATTTACACATTGTTACAACACTCTACATAGCCATAATTGGTCCCGTGTGGCTCAGTTGGTAGAGCATGGCGCTTGCAACGCCAGGGTTGTGGGTTCATTCCCCACGGGGGGACCAGGATGAATATGTATGAACTTTCCAATTTGTAAGTCGCTCTGGATAAGAGCGTCTGCTAAATGACTTAAATGTAAATAATATAACATTTGAAATGTCTCTTTTGAAACGTTTGTTTTTTTGAAACGTTTGTTTTAAAAAGTGTAACGTTTATTGTTAATTTCTTATTGTTTATTTCACTTTTTTATATTATCTATTTCACTTGCTTTGGCAATGTAAACATACACTATATGACCAAAAGTATGTGGACACTGCTCGTCAAACATCTCATTCCAGAATCATGGGCATTAACATGGAGTTGGTCCCCCCTTTGCTGCTATAACAGCCTCCACTCTTCTAGGAAGGCTTCCCACTACATGTTGGGACGTTGCTGTGGGGACTTCCTTCCATTCAGCCACAAGAGCATTAGTGAGGTCGGGCTGTGATGTTGGGTGATTAGGCCTGGCTCGCAGTCGGCGTTCCAATTCATCTCAAAGGTGTTCGATGGGGTTGAGGTCGGGTTTTGTGCATGCCAGTCAAGCTTCCACACCAATTTCGACAAACCATTTCTGGATGGACCTTGCTTTGTGCACGGGGGCATTGTCATGCTGAAACAGGAAAGAGCCTTCCCCAAACTGTTGCTACAAAGTTGGAAGCACAGAATCGTCTAGAATGCCATTGTATGCTGTAGCGTTAAGATTTCCCTTCACTGGAACTAAGGGGCCTAGCCCAAACCATAAAAAACAGCCCCAGACCATTATTCCTCCGCTATGTAGCGTTCTCCTGGCATCCGCCAAACCCAGATGAACTTGTCTGACTGCCAGATGGTGAAGCGTGATTCATCACTCCACAGAGCGCGTTTCCACTGCTCCAGAGTCCAATGGTGGTGAGCTTTACGCCACTCCAGCTGACGCTTGGCATTGCGGATGGTGATCTTAGGCTTGTGTGCGGCTGCTCGGGCCATGGAAACATATTTCTTGAAGCTCCTGATGAACAGTTCTTGTGCTGATGTTGCTTCGAGGCAGTTTGGAACAATTATTTTATCATAAATTTCTCTCAGCCAATCATCAGTAATTTGTGTAAGTGCAGTGCTTGTTGATTGTCCTTCCCTATAAGCATGCTGAAATTCTGTTGTCATTTTGTTTACTGTGAAATAGCATTGTATCTGGTCAAACACAATTTTCTCCAGAAGTTTACTAAGGGTTGGTAACAGGCTGATTGGCCGGCTATTTGAGCCAGTAAAGGGGGGTTTACTATTCTTAGGTAGCGGAATGACTTTAGCTTCCCTCCAGGCCTGAGGGCACACACTTTCTAGTAGGCTTAAATTGAAGATGTGGCAATATCGTCTGCTATTATCCTCAGTAATTTTCCATCCAGATTGTCAGACCCTGGTGGCTTGTCGTTATTGATAGACAACAATCATTTTTTCACCTCTGCCACACTGACTTTACGGATTTCAAAAGTACAATTCTGGTCATTCATAATTTGGGCCGATATACTTGGATGTGTAGTGTCAGCGTTTGTTGCTGGCATGTCATCCCTAAGTTGGCTTATCTTGCCAATGTAAACGTTTGCAACCGAGGACAGACTAATTTTATGCGCTACGCGCTTCAGCACTCGGTTGTCCCGCTCTCCTAGACGTTTCCACTTCACAATAACAGCACTTACAGTTGACCGGGCAGCTCTAGCAGGGCAGAAATATGATGTACTGACCTGTTGGACAGGTGGCATCATATGATGGTGCCACGTTGAAAGTCACTGAGCTCTTCTGTAAGGCCAATGTTTGTCTATGGAGATTGCATGGCTGTGTGCTCGATTTTATACACCTGCCATCAATTGGTGTGGATGAAATAGCCGAATCCACAAATTTGAAGGGGTGTCCACATACTTTTGTATATATAGTGTATGTTTCCCATGCCAATAATGCCCATGAGAGAGAGAGAGAGAGAGAGAGAGAGAGAGAGAGAGAGAGAGAGAGAGAGAGAGAGAGAGAGAGAGAGAGAGAGAGAGAGAGAGAGAGAGAGAGAGAGAGAGAGAGAGAGAGAGAGAGAGAGAGAGAGAGAGAGAGAGAGAATCAAGACAGAGAGGAGGGAGCGTGAATGTTCCTGATTTCTCCAGGCTGTGGGCCTTATGTGGTCTGTTTAACACTCCTCCTCACCATCTGTCACTTCACAGTTACGGAACACTTTAATACTAAACCAATAGCATTCATTTCACCAGACAGATTTCAGCTCCGTTCCATACTGTTACTGCTCTTTTATCCTCCCTCTTCTCTCCCAGAACATGGTTTCTCACTTAACGTGCCTCCATTGCCCCATGTATAGCAGAGCATGTGTAATTCTCTCTGTCAAGCAGCAGTAATGTCTAGTGGTTGGGGTTTTGCAACCAGGCCAACAGGCTATGACAGTGTTAGGCACTTACACATCCTTGTGTTGGAGTGTGTGTGAGGTTCCGTTCGTCTCTCAACCTCGCCATTGCTGTCTTTCGGTTTTATGAAGTGTCCGATAAAAATCATATTTTTTACAGTCCAGGGCTTTATCTCGGTCTCTCTATGTGAAGTATTTTTTACAGTTTAAGTCTCTCTCTCTCTCTCTCTCTCTCTCTCTCTCTCTCTCTCAATGTGAATGAACTCTTAGGACATAACAGCTATTTTGCAGGCAGGATATTGAGAGACTATGAATCCTTTGTCCTGGGTTTTAAAGATGGCAGCTAGTGTGTCAATCTGACATCTTTTGGGAATCTTTCAGAGACATCGCTTGCCTATTTAGACAGACATGAGAAGAGCAGGATATCACCGTCTGAGAGCGTAGCAATCCATGGTACTGAGGTGACAGCTGTGGTTTCTGAGAGATCACACACACACACACACACACACACACACACACACGCACACACACACACACACACACACACACACACACACACACACACACACACACACACACACACACACACACACACACACACACACACACAGGCAGGATCAGGGAAAATAATTAGCGTCTCAGGAACATTTTGCCTGATTGGTTATTCATGACCTCGTCTTGCATTGTTTTTCTGTCTCATGGAGCTCTGTGATGCATGTCTTTTTTAATGACTAATTGAGGCTAATTATCTGAGTGTGTGTGTGTGTGTGTGTGTGTGTGTGTGTGTGTGTGTGTGTGTGTGTGTGTGTGTGTGTGTGTGTGTGTGTGTGTGTGTGTGTGTGTGTGTGTGTGTGTGTGTGTGTGTGTGTGTGTGTGTGTGTGTGTGTGTGTGTGTGTGTGTGTGTGTGTGTGTGTGTGTGTGTGTGTGTGTGTGTGTGCGTGTGCGTGCGTGCGTGCGTGCTTGTATGCAGGTCAAATGAGGCAAGGCATTTCCATCAAAGACATCTCTCTGGGTTTAGCTCGCTAACTGCTTGTCTTGTTCTCTGGCTGATAATGATGACATCTGAAAGGGTTTTGGGTAAACACATGTTCATTTCCAATTTAATATTTAGCTTCTGAAAATAATGTAACCAATGGGAGTGCTGCACATACAGTGCCTTCGGAAAGCTTTCAGACCCCTTGACTTTTTCCACATTTTGTTAGGTTACAGCCTTATTGTAACATTCATGAAATAGTTTTTTCCCCCTCATCAATCTACACACGATACCCCATAATGGCAGAGCAAAAACTGTTTTTTACCAATTTTTGCTAATTTATTACAAATAAAAAAATCTGAAAAATCATATTTGCTTAAGTATTCAGACCCTTTACTCAGCACTTTGTTGAAGAACCTTTTGGCAGCGATTACAGCCTCGAGTCTTTTTGGGTACAACGCTACAAGCTTGGCACACCTGTATTTGGAGATTTTCTCACATTCTTCTCTGCAGATCCTCTCAAGCTCTGTCAGGTTGGATGGGGAGCGTTGCTGCACAGATATTTTCAGGTCTCCCTCGGGTTCAAGTCCGGGCTCTAGGTGGGCCACTCAAGGACATTCAAAGACTTGTCCCCAAGCCATCCCAAAGCCATTCCTGTGTTGCTGTGTGCTTAGGGTCGTTGTCCTGTTGGAAGGTGAACCTTCGCCCCAGTCTGAGGTCATGAGCGCTCTGGAGCAGGTTTTCATCAAGGATCTCTCTGTACTTTGCTCCGCTCATCTTTGCCTTGATCCTGACTAGTCTCCCAGTCCCTGCCGCTGAAAAACATCCCATCAGCATGATGCTGCCACCATCATGCTTCACCGTAGGGATGGTGCTAGGTTTCCTCCAGATGTGACGCTTGGCATTCAGTCCAAAGACTTCAATCTTGGTTTCATCAGACCAGAGAATCTTGTTTCTCATGGTCTGAGAGTCCTTTAGATAACTTTTGACAAACTCCAAGCGGGCTGTCATGTGCCTTTTATTGAGGAGTGGCTTCCGTCTGGTCACTCTACCATAAAGGCCTGATTGGTGGAATGCTGCAGAGATGGTTGTCCTTCTGGAAGGTTCTCCCATCTCCACAGAGGAACTCTAGAGCTCTGTCAGAGTGACCATCGGGTTCTCGGTTGCTCAGTTTGGCCGGGCGGAAAGCTCTAGAAAGAGTCTTGGTGGTTCAAAACTTTTTCCATTTAAGAATGGTTGAGGACACTGTGTTCTTGGGGACCTTCAATGCTGAAGACTTTTCTGGTACCCTTTCCCAGATCTGTTTCTCAACACAACACAATGCCGTCTCTGAACTCTACGGACAATTCCTTCGACCTCATTGCTTGGATTTTGCTCTGACATGCACTGTCAACTGTGGGACCTTCTATAGACAGGTGTGTACCTTTCCAAATCATGTCCAATCAATTGAATTTACCACAGGTGGACTCCAGTCCAGTTGTAGAAACATCTCAAGGATGATCAATGGAAACAGGATGCACCTGAGCTCAATTTCAAGTCTCATCGCAAAGGGTCTGAATACTTTTTTCTTTTTTAAAATAAATGTAATACAGTTTTCACTTTGGCATTGGGTGTAGATTGCTGAGTTAAAAAAAAAAGTAATCCATTTCATAA